>NW_026607856.1:30000-108666 GCF_029499605.1 Hyla sarda
GTGTGTGCTTGTGTGTGTGTGTGTGTTTCCTATGCAGATCCTAAACCCAGTATCAAATGCAAGTAGTAGGAGTAAGAAGGGTTCCTGCCAAAGCCAGGTTATGGATTGCATTTAAAAATGGTCCATCAGAGTGAAATGGACTCCCATCTTCCTGCTTAGCAATAATGATATGCGTTTAGGGCCTGCTGTGTTTACTGGTGGGTGACTGCCACCCAGCCAGAGTGTGTATGGGAGGCTGCCAGCCAGCCTACCTTCCTACAAGTAGTGATGGTGCATGTGAAGGGGACAGCGTTGGTTCCTCCCCTTTCACAGTTATCACTTCTCATTCTTCCTTTTGGCTGGTATCAAATGTGGTGTCTGTTTATATCAGTTTAATATCTGATATGTCCCCTATCTGGTAGCATATATTAAGTGCACCACCAGGGTTCAGTGTTGGAAAGAAAGATTACCTGTTTATTTACTGCTGCAGCTGCTTGCTGGCTAGTCCAGTGGGCCCCTACTGCAGGCAAAAGACAATAGGTGGTGCCGCTTGTGTCTGGCCCCTGTTGGAGCGACCAGGCACAGGACTGCTGCTGCTGAATGTCCTCTTTAATTGAATAAGCTCAGCAACCAGCACACCTGTGCAGGTTGGACATGACATGATAGGTAGCTGTCTTTCAGGTAGTGGGTGCTGAATCTTGTTAATTGACATGGGGGTGTCATTGCTGTTGATTGACCATGCATTGGTACTGTGGTATTGGAATAATAAAAACAAATGTTGCCAGCCAACCATCCATTGCAATAATGGATAGGACATCAGCTATGAGGCATTTGTTTGTACAAACTGCTGCTCACAACTAATGTTGTAATATAGTGTCTCCATCTGCTGGTGGTATTGAATAAGCAATAGTGCAATGATAGGGTCTGAAAAAGAAGAAAAATAAGAAGCAGCAGCATAGGAAAAAAGGAGGAAAGAAGGAAAACATGGAGAGAAGAAAAAAAGAAGGTAAAAAAAAGGTGAAAACATGTTTAAAAAAGTATTTCCATCTCTCTCTCTCTCTCTCTCTCTCTCTCTCTCTCTCTCTCTCTCTCTCTCTCTCTCTCTCTCTCTCTCTCTCTCTCTCTCTCTATATATATATATATATTTAAAAGAACAAAAATTATATATATATATATATATATATATATATATATATATATATATACATATAGAGAGAGAGAAAGAGATAGATAGATAGATACAGATAGATACAGATAGATACAGATAGATACAGATAGATACAGATAGATACAGATAGATACACACACACACATACATACATACATACATACATACATACATACATACGTTGTGTATTGTTGGAGTTGCAAACATGGGTGCACTTGACAAACTCAGTGCGGCTATTCCCCATTGAAAGATTGTTGCATCCAGGACCCTTAGCACTGTGATATGCTACTCAATACCACTGGCATGGCCAGGTGTAAACAACATCTGACCTTTGTTGTGTATGTAACCATGGAGATTGTGATGTCACCTAGGCCCACCAAAGAACAGCCTTGTCAGAAGCAGCACTGCCATGATCAGAAGCAGCAGCACCATAAGTTTTCAAATAAGCTGGATTTAACCAAGACAAGTGAGTCCAATAGGATGCAGGTATGTCCTCTATCCTTACAGCTTCCCGTGGCTGTTGGTTTTATACCGTTTGGGGACAGCCAAGGAGGCGTCAGCAGGCAACACAGGTAAGTGTGTGCTTGTGTGTGTGTGTGTGTGTGTGTTTCCTATGCAGATCCTAAACCCAGTATCAAATGCAAGTAGGAAGAGTAAGAAGGGTTCCTTCCAAAGCCAGGTTATGGATTGCATTTAAAAATGGTCCATCAGAGTGAAATGGACTCCCATCTTCCTGCTTAGCAATAATGATATGGGTTTAGGGCCTGCTGTGTGTACTGGTGGGTGACTGCCATCCAGCCAGAGTGTGTATCGGAGGCTGCCAGCCAGCCTACCTTCCTACAAGTAGTGATGGTGCATGTGAAGGGGACAGCGTTGGTTCCTCCCCTTTCACAGTTATCACTTCTCATTCTTCCTTTTGGCTGGTATCAAATGTGGTGTCTGTTTATATCAGTTTAATATCTGATATGTCCCCTATCTGGTAGCATATATTAAGTGCACCACCAGGGTTCAGTGTTGGAAAGAAAGATTACCTGTTTATTTACTGCTGCAGCTGCTTGCTGGCTAGTCTAGTGGGCCCCTACTGCAGGCAAAAGACAATAGGTGGTGCCGCTTGTGTCTGGCCCCTGTTGGAGCGACCAGGCACAGGACTGCTGCTGCTGCTGAATGTCCTCTTTAATTGAATAAGCTCAGCAACCAGCACACCTGTGCAGGTTGGACATGACATGATAGGTAGCTGTCTTTCAGGTAGTGGGTGCTGAATCTTGTTAATTGACATGGGGGTGTCATTGCTGTTGATTGACCATGCATTGGTACTGTGGTATTGGAATAATAAAAACAAATGTTGCCAGCCAACCATCCATTGCAATAATGGATAGGACATCAGCTATGAGGCATTTGTTTGTACAAACTGCTGCTCACAACTAATGTTGTAATATAGTGTCTCCATCTGCTGGTGGTATTGAATAAGCAATAGTGCAATGATAGGGTCTGAAAAAGAAGAAAAATAAGAAGCAGCAGCATAGGAAAAAAGGAGGAAAGAAGGAAAACATGGAGAGAAGAAAAAAAGAAGGTTAAAAAAAAGGTGAAAACATGGTTAAAAAAGTATTTCCATCTCTCTCTCTCTATATATATATGTATATATATATATATATATATATATATATATATATATATATATATTTAAAAGAAAAAAAAATTATATATATATATATATACATATAGAAAGAGAGAAAGAGAAAGATAGATAGATAGATAGATAGATAGATAGATAGATACATACATACATACATACATACATACATACATACATACATACATATGTGTGTATTGTTGGAGTTGCAAACATGGGTGCACTTGACAAACTCAGTGCGGCTATTCCCCATTGAAAGATTGTTGCATCCAGGACCCTTAGCACTGTGATATGCTACTCAATACCACTGGCATGGCCAGGTGTAAACAACATCTGACCTTTGTTGTGTATGTAACCATGGAGATTGTGATGTCACCTAGGCCCACCAAAGAACAGCCTTGTCAGAAGCAGCACTGCCATGAGCAGAAGCAGCAGCACCATAGGTTTTCAAATAAGCTGGATTTAACCAAGACAAGTGAGTCCAATAGGATGCAGGTATGTCCTCTATCCTTACAGCTTCCCGTGGCTGTTGGTTTTATACCGTTTGGGGACAGCCAAGGAGGCGTCAGCAGGCAACACAGGTAAGTGTGTGCTTGTGTGTGTGTGTTTCCTATGCAGATCCTAAACCCAGTATCAAATGCAAGTAGGAGGAGTAAGAAGGGTTCCTGCCAAAGCCAGGTTATGGATTGCATTTAAAAATGGTCCATCAGAGTGAAATGGACTCCCATCTTCCTGCTTAGCAATAATGATATGGGTTTAGGGTCTGCTGTGTGTACTGGTGGGTGACTGCCACCCAGCCAGAGTGTGTATGGGAGGCTGCCAGCCAGCCTCCCTTCCTACAAGTAGTGATGGTGCATGTGAAGGGGACAGCGTTGGTTCCTCCCCTTTCACAGTTATCACTTCTCATTTTTCCTTTTGGCTGGTATCAAATGTGGTGTCTGTTTATATCAGTTTAATATCTGATATGTCCCCTATCTGGTAGCATATATTAAGTGCACCACCAGGGTTCAGTGTTGGAAAGAAAGATTACCTGTTTATTTGCTGCTGCAGCTGCTTGCTGGCTAGTCCAGTGGGCCCCTACTGCAGGCAAAAGACAATAGGTGGTGCCGCTTGTGTCTGGCCCCTGTTGGAGCGACCAGGCACAGGACTGCTGCTGCTGAATGTCCTCTTTAATTGAATAAGCTCAGCAACCAGCACACCTGTGCAGGTTGGACATGACATGATAGGTAGCTGTCTTTCAGGTAGTGGGTGCTGAATCTTGTTAATTGACATGGGGGTGTCATTGCTGTTGATTGACCATGCATTGGTACTGTGGTATTGGAATAATAAAAACAAATGTTGCCAGCCAACCATCCATTGCAATAATGGATAGGACATCAGCTATGAGGCATTTGTTTGTACAAACTGCTGCTCACAACTAATGTTGTAATATAGTGTCTCCATCTGCTGGTGGTATTGAATAAGCAATAGTGCAATGATAGGGTCTGAAAAAGAAGAAAAATAAGAAGCAGCAGCATAGGAAAAAAGGAGGAAAGAAGGAAAACATGGAGAGAAGAAAAAAAGAAGGTAAAAAAAAGGTGAAAACATGTTTAAAAAAGTATTTCCATCTCTCTCTCTCTCTATATATGTATATATATATACATATATATATATATATATATATATTTAAAAGAAAAAATAATTATATATATATATATACATATAGAGAGAGAGAAAGAGATAGATAGATAGATAGATACACATACATACATACATGCATACATACATACATACATACATACATACAACATACATACATACATATGTGTGTATTGTTGGAGTTGCAAACATGGGTGCACTTGACAAACTCAGTGCGGCTATTCCCCATTGAAAGATTGTTGCATCCAGGACCCTTAGCACTGTGATATGCTACTCAATACCACTGGCATGGCCAGGTGTAAACAACATCTGACCTTTGTTGTGTATGTAACCATGGAGATTGTGATGTCACCTAGGCCCACCAAAGAACAGCCTTGTCAGAAGCAGCACTGCCATGATCAGAAGCAGCAGCACCATAAGTTTTCAAATAAGCTGGATTTAACCAAGACAAGTGAGTCCAATAGGATGCAGGTATGTCCTCTATCCTTACAGCTTCCCGTGGCTGTTGGTTTTATACCGTTTGGGGACAGCCAAGGAGGCGTCAGCAGGCAACACAGGTAAGTGTGTGCTTGTGTGTGTGTGTGTGTGTGTGTGTGTGTGTTTCCTATGCAGATCCTAAACCCAGTATCAAATGCAAGTAGGAGGAGTAAGAAGGGTTCCTGCCAAAGCCAGGTTATGGATTGCATTTAAAAATGGTCCATCAGAGTGAAATGGACTCCCATCTTCCTGCTTAGCAATAATGATATGGGTTTAGGGTCTGCTGTGTGTACTGGTGGGTGACTGCCACCCAGCCAGAGTGTGTATGGGAGGCTGCCAGCCAGCCTCCCTTCCTACAAGTAGTGATGGTGCATGTGAAGGGGACAGCGTTGGTTCCTCCCCTTTCACAGTTATCACTTCTCATTCTTCCTTTTGGCTGGTATCAAATGTGGTGTCTGTTTATATCAGTTTAATATCTGATATGTCCCCTATCTGGTAGCATATATTAAGTGCACCACCAGGTTTCAGTGTTGGAAAGAAAAATTACCTGTTTATTTGCTGCTGCTGCAGCTGCTTGCTGGCTAGTCCAGTGGGCCCCTACTGCAGGCAAAAGACAATAGGTGGTGCTGCTTGTGTCTGGCCCCTGTTGGAGCGACCAGGCACAGGACTGCTGCTGCTGAATGTCCTCTTTAATTGAATAAGCTCAGCAACCAGCACACCTGTGCAGGTTGAACATGACATGATAGGTAGCTGTCTTTAAAGGTAGTGGGTGCTGAATCTTGTTAATTGACATGGGGGTTTCATTGCTGTTGATTGACCATGCATTGGTACTGTGGTATTGGAATAATTAAAACAAATGTTGCCAGCCAGCCATCCATTGCAATAATGGATTGGACATCAGCTATGAGGCATTTGTTTGTACAAACTGCTGCTCACAACTAATGTTGTAATATAGTGTCTCCATCTGCTGGTGGTATTGAATAAGCAATAGTGCAATGATAGGGTCTGAAAAAGAAGAAAAATAAGAAGCAACAGCATAGGAAAAAAGGAGGAAAGAAGGAAGGTAAAAAAAAGGTGAAAACATGTTTAAAAAAGTATTTCCATCTCTCTCTCTATATATATATATGTATATATATATATATATATATATATATATATATATATTTAAAAGAAAAAAAATTATATATATATATATATATATATATATATATACATATAGAGAGAGAGAAAGAGATAGATAGATACACATACATACATACATACATACATACATACATACATACATATGTGTGTATTGTTGGAGTTGCAAACATGGGTGCACTTGACAAACTCAGTGCGGCTATTCCCCATTGAAAGATTGTTGCATCCAGGACCCTTAGCACTGTGATATGCTACTCAATACCACTGGCATGGCCAGGTGTAAACAACATCTGACCTTTGTTGTGTATGTAACCATGGAGATTGTGATGTCACCTAGGCCCACCAAAGAACAGCCTTGTCAGAAGCAGCACTGCCATGATCAGAAGCAGCAGCACCATAAGTTTTCAAATAAGCTGGATTTAACCAAGACAAGTGAGTCCAATAGGATGCAGGTATGTCCTCTATCCTTACAGCTTCCCGTGGCTGTTGGTTTTATACCGTTTGGGGACAGCCAAGGAGGCGTCAGCAGGCAACACAGGTAAGTGTGTGCTTGTGTGTGTGTGTGTGTGTGTGTGTGTGTTTCCTATGCAGATCCTAAACCCAGTATCAAATGCAAGTAGGAGGAGTAAGAAGGGTTCCTGCCAAAGCCAGGTTATGGATTGCATTTAAAAATGGTCCATCAGAGTGAAATGGACTCCCATCTTCCTGCTTAGCAATAATGATATGGGTTTAGAGTCTGCTGTGTGTACTGGTGGGTGACTGCCACCCAGCCAGAGTGTGTATGGGAGGCTGCCAGCCAGCCTCCCTTCCTACAAGTAGTGATGGTGCATGTGAAGGGGACAGCGTTGGTTCCTCCCCTTTCACAGTTATCACTTCTCATTCTTCCTTTTGGCTGGTATCAAATGTGGTGTCTGTTTATATCAGTTTAATATCTGATATGTCCCCTATCTGGTAGCATATATTAAGTGCACCACCAGGGTTCAGTGTTGGAAAGAAAGATTACCTGTTTATTTGCTGCTGCAGCTGCTTGCTGGCTAGTCCAGTGGGCCCCTACTGCAGGCAAAAGACAATAGGTGGTGCCGCTTGTGTCTGGCCCCTGTTGGAGCGACCAGGCACAGGACTGCTGCTGCTGAATGTCCTCTTTAATTGAATAAGCTCAGCAACCAGCACACCTGTGCAGGTTGGACATGACATGATAGGTAGCTGTCTTTCAGGTAGTGGGTGCTGAATCTTGTTAATTGACATGGGGGTGTCATTGCTGTTGATTGACCATGCATTGGTACTGTGGTATTGGAATAATTAAAACAAATGTTGCCAGCCAGCCATCCATTGCAATAATGGATAGGACATCAGCTATGAGGCATTTGTTTGTACAAACTGCTGCTCACGACTAATGTTGTAATATAGTGTCTCCATCTGCTGGTGGTATTGAATAAGCAATAGTGCAATGATAGGGTCTGAAAAAGGAGTAAAATAAGAAGCAGCAGCATAGGAAAAAAGGAGGAAAGAAGGAAAACATGGAGAGAAGAAAAAAAGAAGGTAAAAAAAAGGTGAAAACATGTTTAAAAAAGTATTTCCATCTCTCTCTCTCTATATATATGTATATATATATATATATATATATATATATATTTAAAAGAAAAAAAAATTATATATATATATATATATATATATATATACATATAGAGAGAGAGAAAGAGATAGATAGATAGATAGATACACATACATACATACATACATACATACATACAACATACATACATACATACATATGTGTGTATTGTTGGAGTTGCAAACATGGGTGCACTTGACAAATATATATATATATATATATTTAAAAGAAGAAAAAAATTATATATAAATATATATATATATATATACATATAGAGAGAGAGAGAGAAATATATATATATATATATAGATAGATGGATAGATGGATAGATAGATAGATAGATAGATACACATACACACATACACACATACACACATACATACATACATATGTGTGTATTGTTGGAGTTGCAAACATGGGTGCACTTGACAAACTCAGTGCGGCTATTCCCCATTGAAAGATTGTTGCATCCAGGACCCTTAGCACTGTGATATGCTACTCAATACCACTGGCATGGCCAGGTGTAAACAACATCTGACCTTTGTTGTGTATGTAACCATGGAGATTGTGATGTCACCTAGGCCCACCAAAGAACAGCCTTGTCAGAAGCAGCACTGCCATGATCAGAAGCAGCAGCACCATAAGTTTTCAAATAAGCTGGATTTAACCAAGACAAGTGAGTCCAATAGGATGCAGGTATGTCCTCTATCCTTACAGCTTCCCGTGGCTGTTGGTTTTATACCGTTTGGGGACAGCCAAGGAGGCGTCAGCAGGCAACACAGGTAAGTGTGTGCTTGTGTGTGTGTGTGTGTGTGTGTGTGTGTGTTTCCTATGCAGATCCTAAACCCAGTATCAAATGCAAGTAGGAGGAGTAAGAAGGGATCCTGCCAAAGCCAGGTTATGGATTGCATTTAAAAATGGTCCATCAGAGTGAAATGGACTCCCATCTTCCTGCTTAGCAATAATGATATGGGTTTAGGGCCTGCTGTGTGTACTGGTGGGTGACTGCCACCCAGCCAGAGTGTGTATGGGAAGCTGCCAGCCAGCCTACCTTCCTACAAGTAGTGATGGTGCATGTGAAGGGGACAGCGTTGGTTCCTCCCCTTTCACAGTTATCACTTCTCATTCTTCCTTTTGGCTGGTATCAAATGTGGTGTCTGTTTATATCAGTTTACTATCTGATATGTCCCCTATCTGGTAGCATATATTAAGTGCACCACCAGGGTTCAGTGTTGGAAAGAAAGATTACCTGTTTATTTACTGCTGCAGCTGCTTGCTGGCTAGTCCAGTGGGCCCCTACTGCAGGCAAAAGACAATAGGTGGTGCCGCTTGTGTCTGGCCCCTGTTGGAGCGACCAGGCACAGGACTGCTGCTGCTGAATGTCCTCTTTAATTGAATAAGCTCAGCAACCAGCACACCTGTGCAGGTTGGACATGACATGATAGGTAGCTGTCTTTCAGGTAGTGGGTGCTGAATCTTGTTAATTGACATGGGGGTGTCATTGCTGTTGATTGACCATGCATTGGTACTGTGGTATTGGAATAATAAAAACAAATGTTGCCAGCCAACCATCCATTGCAATAATGGATAGGACATCAGCTATGAGGCATTTGTTTGTACAAACTGCTGCTCACAACTAATGTTGTAATATAGTGTCTCCATCTGCTGGTGGTATTGAATAAGCAATAGTGCAATGATAGGGTCTGAAAAAGAAGAAAAATAAGAAGCAGCAGCATAGGAAAAAAGGAGGAAAGAAGGAAAACATGGAGAGAAGAAAAAAAGAAGGTTAAAAAAAAAGGTGAAAACATGTTTAAAAAAGTATTTCCATCTCTCTCTCTCTCTCTCTCTCTCTCTCTCTCTCTCTCTCTCTCTCTCTCTCTCTCTCTCTCTCTCTATATATATATATATATATACATATAGAAAGAGAGAAAGAGATAGATAGATAGATAGATAGATAGATACATACATACATACATACATACATACATACATACATACATATGTGTGTATTGTTGGAGTTGCAAACATGGGTGCACTTGACAAACTCAGTGCGGCTATTCCCCATTGAAAGATTGTTGCATCCAGGACCCTTAGCACTGTGATATGCTACTCAATACCACTGGCATGGCCAGGTGTAAACAACATCTGACCTTTGTTGTGTATGTAACCATGGAGATTGTGATGTCACCTAGGCCCACCAAAGAACAGCCTTGTCAGAAGCAGCACTGCCATGAGCAGAAGCAGCAGATCCATAGGTTTTCAAATAAGCTGGATTTAACCAAGACAAGTGAGTCCAATAGGATGCAGGTATGTCCTCTATCCTTACAGCTTCCCGTGGCTGTTGGTTTTATACCGTTTGGGGACAGCCAAGGAGGCGTCAGCAGGCAACACAGGTAAGTGTGTGCTTGTGTGTGTGTGTTTCCTATGCAGATCCTAAACCCAGTATCAAATGCAAGTAGGAGGAGTAAGAAGGGTTCCTGCCAAAGCCAGGTTATGGATTGCATTTAAAAATGGTCCATCAGAGTGAAATGGACTCCCATCTTCCTGCTTAGCAATAATGATATGGGTTTAGGGTCTGCTGTGTGTACTGGTGGGTGACTGCCACCCAGCCAGAGTGTGTATGGGAGGCTGCCAGCCAGCCTACCTTCCTACAAATAGTGATGGTGCATGTGAAGGGGACAGCGTTGGTTCCTCCCCTTTCACAGTTATCACTTCACATTATTCCTTTTGGCTGGTATCAAATGTGGTGTCTGTTTATATCAGTTTAATATCTTATATGTCCCCTATCTGGTAGCATATATTAAATGCACCACCAGGGTTCAGTGTTGGAAAGAAAGATTACCTGTTTATTTGCTGCAGCTGCTTGCTGGCTAGTCCAGTGGGCCCCTACTGCAGGCAAAAGACAATAGGTGGTGCCGCTTGTGTCTGGCCCCTGTTGGAGCGACCAGGCACAGGACTGCTGCTGCTGAATGTCCTCTTTAATTGAATAAGCTCAGCAACCAGCACACCTGTGTAGGTTGGACATGACATGATAGGTAGCTGTCTTTCAGGTAGTGGGTGCTGAATCTTGTTAATTGACATGGGGGTGTCATTGCTGTTGATTGACCATGCATTGGTACTGTGGTATTGGAATAATTAAAACAAATGTTGCCAGCCAGCCATCCATTGCAATAATGGATAGGACATCAGCTATGAGGCATTTGTTTGTACAAACTGCTGCTCACGACTAATGTTGTAATATAGTGTCTCCATCTGCTGGTGGTATTGAATAAGCAATAGTGCAATGATAGGGTCTGAAAAAGGAGTAAAATAAGAAGCAGCAGCATAGGAAAAAAGGAGGAAAGAAGGAAAACATGGAGAGAAGAAAAAAAGAAGGTTAAAAAAAAAGGTGAAAACATGTTTAAAAAAGTATTTCCATCTCTCTCTCTCTATATATATGTATATATATATATATATATATATATATATATATATATATTTAAAAGAAAAAAAAAAAAATATATATATATATATATATATATATATATACATATAGAAAGAGAGAAAGAGATAGATAGATAGATACATACATACATACATACATACATTACATACATTACATACATTACATACTTACATACTTACATACATACATACATACATACATATGTGTGTATTGTTGGAGTTGCAAACATGGGTGAACTTGACAAACTCAGTGCGGCTATTCCCCATTGAAAGATTGTTGCATCCAGGACCCTTAGCAGTGTGATATGCTACTCAATACCACTGGCATGGCCAGGTGTAAACAACATCTGACCTTTGTTGTGTATGTAACCATGGAGATTGTGATGTCACCTAGGCCCACCAAAGAACAGCCTTGTCAGAAGCAGCACTGCCATGAGCAGAAGCAGCAGATCCATAGGTTTTCAAATAAGCTGGATTTAACCAAGACAAGTGAGTCCAATAGGATGCAGGTATGTCCTCTATCCTTACAGCTTCCCGTGGCTGTTGGTTTTATACCGTTTGGGGACAGCCAAGGAGGCGTCAGCAGGCAACACAGGTAAGTGTGTGCTTGTGTGTGTGTGTGTGTGTTTCCTATGCAGATCCTAAACCCAGTATCAAATGCAAGTAGGAGGAGTAAGAAGGGTTCCTGCCAAAGCCAGGTTATGGATTGCATTTAAAAATGGTCCATCAGAGTGAAATGGACTCCCATCTTCCTGCTTAGCAATAATGATATGGGTTTAGGGTCTGCTGTGTGTACTGGTGGGTGACTGCCACCCAGCCAGAGTGTGTATGGGAGGCTGCCAGCCAGCCTCCCTTCCTACAAGTAGTGATGGTGCATGTGAAGGGGACAGCGTTGGTTCCTCCCCTTTCACAGTTATCACTTTTCATTCTTCCTTTTGGCTGGTATCAAATGTGGTGTCTGTTTATATCAGTTTAATATCTGATATGTCCCCTATCTGGTAGCATATATTACGTGCACCACCAGGGTTCAGTGTTGGAAAGAAAGATTACCTGTTTATTTGCTGCAGCTGCTTGCTGGCTAGTCCAGTGGGCCCCTACTGCAGGCAAAAGACAATAGGTGGTGCCGCTTGTGTCTGGCCCCTGTTGGAGCGACCAGGCACAGGACTGCTGCTGCTGAATGTCCTCTTTAATTGAATAAGCTCAGCAACCAGCACACCTGTGCAGGTTGGACATGACATGATAGGTAGCTGTCTTTCAGGTAGTGGGTGCTGAATCTTGTTAATTGACCATGCATTGGTACTGTGGTATTGGAATAATTAAAACAAATGTTGCCAGCCAGCCATCCATTGCAATAATGGATAGGACATCAGCTATGAGGCATTTGTATGTACAAACTGCTGCTCACAACTAATGTTGTAATATAGTGTCTCCATCTGCTGGTGGTATTGAATAAGCAATAGTGCAATGATAGGGTCTGAAAAAGAAGAAAAATAAGAAGCAGCAGCATAGGAAAAAAGGAGGAAAGAAGGAAAACATGGAGAGAAGAAAAAAAGAAGGTAAAAAAAAGGTGAAAACATGTTTAAAAAAGTATTTCCATCTCTCTCTCTATATATGTATATATATATATATATATATATATATATATTTAAAAGAAAAAAAAATTATATATATATATATATATATATATATATATACATATAGAGAGAGAGAAAGAGATAGATAGATAGATAGATAGATACACATACATACATACATACATACATACATACATACATACAACATACATACATATATATGTGTGCATTGTTGGAGTTGCAAACATGGGTGCACTTGACAAACTCAGTGCGGCTATTCCCCATTGAAAGATTGTTGCATCCAGGACCCTTAGCACTGTGATATGCTACTCAATACCACTGGCATGGCCAGGTGTAAACAACATCTGACCTTTGTTGTGTATGTAACCATGGAGATTGTGATGTCACCTAGGCCCACCAAAGAACAGCCTTGTCAGAAGCAGCACTGCCATGATCAGAAGCAGCAGCACCATAAGTTTTCAAATAAGCTGGATTTAACCAAGACAAGTGAGTCCAATAGGATGCAGGTATGTCCTCTATCCTTACAGCTTCCCGTGGCTGTTGGTTTTATACCGTTTGGGGACAGCCAAGGAGGCGTCAGCAGACAACACAGGTAAGTGTGTGCTTGTGTGTGTGTGTGTGTGTGTGTGTGTGTGTGTGTTTCCTATGCAGATCCTAAACCCAGTATCAAATGCAAGTAGGAGGAGTAAGAAGGGTTCCTGCCAAAGCCAGGTTATGGATTGCATTTAAAAATGGTCCATCAGAGTGAAATGGACTCCCATCTTCCTGCTTAGCAATAATGATATGGGTTTAGGGCCTGCTGTGTGTACTGGTGGGTGACTGCCACCCAGCCAGAGTGTGTATGGGAGGCTGCCAGCCAGCCTACCTTCCTACAAGTAGTGATGGTGCATGTGAATGGGACAGCGTTGGTTCCTCCCCTTTCACAGTTATCACTTCTCATTCTTCCTTTTGGCTGGTATCAAATGTGGTGTCTGTTTATATCAGTTTAATATCTGATATGTCCCCTATCTGGTAGCATATATTAAGTGCACCACCAGGGTTCAGTGTTGGAAAGAAAGATTACCTGTTTATTTACTGCTGCAGCTGCTTGCTGGCTAGTCCAGTGGGCCCCTACTGCAGGCAAAAGACAATAGGTGGTGCCGCTTGTGTCTGGCCCCTGTTGGAGCGACCAGGCACAGGACTGCTGCTGCTGAATGTCCTCTTTAATTGAATAAGCTCAGCAACCAGCACACCTGTGTAGGTTGGACATGACATGATAGGTAGCTGTCTTTCAGGTAGTGGGTGCTGAATCTTGTTAATTGACATGGGGGTGTCATTGCTGTTGATTGACCATGCATTGGTACTGTGGTATTGGAATAATTAAAACAAATGTTGCCAGCCAGCCATCCATTGCAATAATGGATAGGACATCAGCTATGAGGCATTTGTTTGTACAAACTGCCGCTCACGACTAATGTTGTAATATAGTGTCTCCATCTGCTGGTGGTATTGAATAAGCAATAGTGCAATGATAGGGTCTGAAAAAGGAGTAAAATAAGAAGCAACAGCATAGGAAAAAAGGAGGAAAGAAGGAAAACATGGAGAGAAGAAAAAAAGAAGGTTAAAAAAAAAGGTGAAAACATGTTTAAAAAAGTATTTCCATCTCTCTCTCTCTATATATATGTATATATATATATATATATATATATATATATATATATATATATATTTAAAAGAAAAAAAAAAAAATATATATATATATATATACATATAGAAAGAGAGAAAGAGATAGATAGATAGATAGATACATACATACATTACATACATTACATACATACATACATACATACATACATATGTGTGTATTGTTGGAGTTGCAAACATGGGTGAACTTGACAAACTCAGTGCGGCTATTCCCCATTGAAAGATTGTTGCATCCAGGACCCTTAGCAGTGTGATATGCTACTCAATACCACTGGCATGGCCAGGTGTAAACAACATCTGACCTTTGTTGTGTATGTAACCATGGAGATTGTGATGTCACCTAGGCCCACCAAAGAACAGCCTTGTCAGAAGCAGCACTGCCATGAGCAGAAGCAGCAGATCCATAGGTTTTCAAATAAGCTGGATTTAACCAAGACAAGTGAGTCCAATAGGATGCAGGTATGTCCTCTATCCTTACAGCTTCCCGTGGCTGTTGGTTTTATACCGTTTGGGGACAGCCAAGGAGGCGTCAGCAGGCAACACAGGTAAGTGTGTGCTTGTGTGTGTGTGTGTGTGTGTTTCCTATGCAGATCCTAAACCCAGTATCAAATGCAAGTAGGAGGAGTAAGAAGGGTTCCTGCCAAAGCCAGGTTATGGATTGCATTTAAAAATGGTCCATCAGAGTGAAATGGACTCCCATCTTCCTGCTTAGCAATAATGATATGGGTTTAGGGTCTGCTGTGTGTACTGGTGGGTGACTGCCACCCAGCCAGAGTGTGTATGGGAGGCTGCCAGCCAGCCTCCCTTCCTACAAGTAGTGATGGTGCATGTGAAGGGGACAGCGTTGGTTCCTCCCCTTTCACAGTTATCACTTCTCATTCTTCCTTTTGGCTGGTATCAAATGTGGTGTCTGTTTATATCAGTTTAATATCTGATATGTCCCCTATCTGGTTGCATATATTAAGTGCACCACCAGGGTTCAGTGTTGGAAAGAAAGATTACCTGTTTATTTGCTGCAGCTGCTTGCTGGCTAGTCCAGTGGGCCCCTACTGCAGGCAAAAGATAATAGGTGGTGCCGCTTGTGTCTGGCCCCTGTTGGAGCGACCAGGCACAGGACTGCTGCTGCTGAATGTCCTCTTTAATTGAATAAGCTCAGCAACCAGCACACCTGTGCAGGTTGGACATGACATGATAGGTAGCTGTCTTTCAGGTAGTGGGTGCTGAATCTTGTTAATTGACCATGCATTGGTACTGTGGTATTGGAATAATTAAAACAAATGTTGCCAGCCAGCCATCCATTGCAATAATGGATAGGACATCAGCTATGAGGCATTTGTTTGTACAAACTGCTGCTCACAACTAATGTTGTAATATAGTGTCTCCATCTGCTGGTGGTATTGAATAAGCAATAGTGCAATGATAGGGTCTGAAAAAGAAGAAAAATAAGAAGCAGCAGCATAGGAAAAAAGGAGGAAAGAAGGAAAACATGGAGAGAAGAAAAAAAGAAGGTAAAAAAAAGGTGAAAACATGTTTAAAAAAGTATTTCCATCTCTCTCTCTATATATGTATATATATATATATATATATATATATATATATATATATATATTTAAAAGAAAAAAAAATTATATATATATGTATATATATATATATATATATATATATATACATATAGAGAGAGAGAAAGAGATAGATAGATAGATAGATAGATAGATACACATACATACATACATACATACATACATACATACATACAACATACATACATATATATGTGTGTATTGTTGGAGTTGCAAACATGGGTGCACTTGACAAACTCAGTGCGGCTATTCCCCATTGAAAGATTGTTGCATCCAGGACCCTTAGCACTGTGATATGCTACTCAATACCACTGGCATGGCCAGGTGTAAACAACATCTGACCTTTGTTGTGTATGTAACCATGGAGATTGTGATGTCACCTAGGCCCACCAAAGAACAGCCTTGTCAGAAGCAGCACTGCCATGATCAGAAGCAGCAGCACCATAAGTTTTCAAATAAGCTGGATTTAACCAAGACAAGTGAGTCCAATAGGATGCAGGTATGTCCTCTATCCTTACAGCTTCCCGTGGCTGTTGGTTTTATACCGTTTGGGGACAGCCAAGGAGGCGTCAGCAGACAACACAGGTAAGTGTGTGCTTGTGTGTGTGTGTGTGTGTGTGTGTGTGTGTGTGTGTGTGTGTGTGTTTCCTATGCAGATCCTAAACCCAGTATCAAATGCAAGTAGGAGGAGTAAGAAGGGTTCCTGCCAAAGCCAGGTTATGGATTGCATTTAAAAATGGTCCATCAGAGTGAAATGGACTCCCATCTTCCTGCTTAGCAATAATGATATGGGTTTAGGGCCTGCTGTGTGTACTGGTGGGTGACTGCCACCCAGCCAGAGTGTGTATGGGAGGCTGCCAGCCAGCCTACCTTCCTACAAGTAGTGATGGTGCATGTGAATGGGACAGCGTTGGTTCCTCCCCTTTCACAGTTATCACTTCTCATTCTTCCTTTTGGCTGGTATCAAATGTGGTGTCTGTTTATATCAGTTTAATATCTGATATGTCCCCTATCTGGTAGCATATATTAAGTGCACCACCAGGGTTCAGTGTTGGAAAGAAAGATTACCTGTTTATTTACTGCTGCAGCTGCTTGCTGGCTAGTCCAGTGGGCCCCTACTGCAGGCAAAAGACAATAGGTGGTGCCGCTTGTGTCTGGCCCCTGTTGGAGCGACCAGGCACAGGACTGCTGCTGCTGAATGTCCTCTTTAATTGAATAAGCTCAGCAACCAGCACACCTGTGTAGGTTGGACATGACATGATAGGTAGCTGTCTTTCAGGTAGTGGGTGCTGAATCTTGTTAATTGACATGGGGGTGTCATTGCTGTTGATTGACCATGCATTGGTACTGTGGTATTGGAATAATTAAAACAAATGTTGCCAGCCAGCCATCCATTGCAATAATGGATAGGACATCAGCTATGAGGCATTTGTTTGTACAAACTGCTGCTCACGACTAATGTTGTAATATAGTGTCTCCATCTGCTGGTGGTATTGAATAAGCAATAGTGCAATGATAGGGTCTGAAAAAGGAGTAAAATAAGAAGCAGCAGCATAGGAAAAAAGGAGGAAAGAAGGAAAACATGGAGAGAAGAAAAAAAGAAGGTAAAAAAAAGGTGAAAACATGTTTAAAAAAGTATTTCCATCTCTCTCTCTCTCTATATATGTATATATATATATATATATATATATATATATATATATTTAAAAGAAAAAAAAATTATATATATATATATATATATATATACATATAGAGAGAGAGAAAGAGATAGATAGATAGATAGATAGATACACATACATACATACATACAACATACATACATACATACATATGTGTGTATTGTTGGAGTTGCAAACATGGGTGCACTTGACAAACTCAGTGCGGCTATTCCCCATTGAAAGATTGTTGCATCCAGGACCCTTAGCACTGTGATATGCTACTCAATACCACTGGCATGGCCAGGTGTAAACAACATCTGACCTTTGTTGTGTATGTAACCATGGAGATTGTGATGTCACCTAGGCCCACCAAAGAACAGCCTTGTCAGAAGCAGCACTGCCATGATCAGAAGCAGCAGCACCATAAGTTTTCAAATAAGCTGGATTTAACCAAGACAAGTGAGTCCAATAGGATGCAGGTATGTCCTCTATCCTTACAGCTTCCCGTGGCTGTTGGTTTTATACCTTTTGGGGACAGCCAAGGAGGCGTCAGCAGGCAACACAGGTAAGTGTGTGCTTGTGTGTGTGTGTGTGTGTGTGTGTGTGTGTGTGTGTTTCCTATGCAGATCCTAAACCCAGTATCAAATGCAAGTAGGAGGAGTAAGAAGGGTTCCTGCCAAAGCCAGGTTATGGATTGCATTTAAAAATGGTCCATCAGAGTGAAATGGACTCCCATCTTCCTGCTTAGCAATAATGATATGGGTTTAGGGCCTGCTGTGTGTACTGGTGGGTGACTGCCACCCAGCCAGAGTGTGTATGGGAGGCTGCCAGCCAGCCTCCCTTCCTACAAGTAGTGATGGTGCATGTGAAGGGGACAGCGTTGGTTCCTCCCCTTTCACAGTTATCACTTCTCATTCTTCCTTTTGGCTGGTATCAAATGTGGTGTCTGTTTATATCAGTTTACTATCTGATATGTCCCCTATCTGGTAGCATATATTAAGTGCACCACCAGGGTTCAGTGTTGGAAAGAAAGATTACCTGTTTATTTACTGCTGCAGCTGCTTGCTGGCTAGTCCAGTGGGCCCCTACTGCAGGCAAAAGACAATAGGTGGTGCCGCTTGTGTCTGGCCCCTGTTGGAGCGACCAGGCACAGGACTGCTGCTGCTGAATGTCCTCTTTAATTGAATAAGCTCAGCAACCAGCACACCTGTGCAGGTTGGACATGACATGATAGGTAGCTGTCTTTCAGGTAGTGGGTGCTGAATCTTGTTAATTGACATGGGGGTGTCATTGCTGTTGATTGACCATGCATTGGTACTGTGGTATTGGAATAATTAAAACAAATGTTGCCAGCCAGCCATCCATTGCAATAATGGATAGGACATCAGCTATGAGGCATTTGTTTGTACAAACTGCTGCTCACGACTAATGTTGTAATATAGTGTCTCCATCTGCTGGTGGTATTGAATAAGCAATAGTGCAATGATAGGGTCTGAAAAAGGAGTAAAATAAGGAGCAGCAGCATAGGAAAAAAGGAGGAAAGAAGGAAAACATGGAGAGAAGAAAAAAAGAAGGTAAAAAAAAGGTGAAAACATGTTTAAAAAAGTATTTCCATCTCTCTCTCTCTATATATATGTATATATATATATATATATATATATATATATATATATATATATTTAAAAGAAAAAAAAATTATATATATATATATATATATACATATAGAGAGAGAGAAAGAGATAGATAGATAGATAGATAGATACACATACATACATACATACAACATACATACATACATACATATGTGTGTATTGTTGGAGTTGCAAACATGGGTGCACTTGACAAATATATATATATATATATATTTAAAAGAAGAAAAAAATTATATATAAATATATATATATATATATACATATAGAGAGAGAGAGAGAAATATATATATATATATAGATAGATGGATAGATGGATAGATAGATAGATAGATACACATACACACATACACACATACATACATACATATGTGTGTATTGTTGGAGTTGCAAACATGGGTGCACTTGACAAACTCAGTGCGGCTATTCCCCATTGAAAGATTGTTGCATCCAGGACCCTTAGCACTGTGATATGCTACTCAATACCACTGGCATGGCCAGGTGTAAACAACATCTGACCTTTGTTGTGTATGTAACCATGGAGATTGTGATGTCACCTAGGCCCACCAAAGAACAGCCTTGTCAGAAGCAGCACTGCCATGATCAGAAGCAGCAGCACCATAAGTTTTCAAATAAGCTGGATTTAACCAAGACAAGTGAGTCCAATAGGATGCAGGTATGTCCTCTATCCTTACAGCTTCCCGTGGCTGTTGGTTTTATACCGTTTGGGGACAGCCAAGGAGGCGTCAGCAGGCAACACAGGTAAGTGTGTGCTTGTGTGTGTGTGTGTGTGTGTGTGTTTCCTATGCAGATCCTAAACCCAGTATCAAATGCAAGTAGGAGGAGTAAGAAGGGATCCTGCCAAAGCCAGGTTATGGATTGCATTTAAAAATGGTCCATCAGAGTGAAATGGACTCCCATCTTCCTGCTTAGCAATAATGATATGGGTTTAGGGCCTGCTGTGTGTACTGGTGGGTGACTGCCACCCAGCCAGAGTGTGTATGGGAGGCTGCCAGCCAGCCTACCTTCCTACAAGTAGTGATGGTGCATGTGAAGGGGACAGCGTTGGTTCCTCCCCTTTCACAGTTATCACTTCTCATTCTTCATTTTGGCTGGTATCAAATGTGGTGTCTGTTTATATCAGTTTACTATCTGATATGTCCCCTATCTGGTAGCATATATTAAGTGCACCACCAGGGTTCAGTGTTGGAAAGAAAGATTACCTGTTTATTTACTGCTGCAGCTGCTTGCTGGCTAGTCCAGTGGGCCCCTACTGCAGGCAAAAGACAATAGGTGGTGCCGCTTGTGTCTGGCCCCTGTTGGAGCGACCAGGCACAGGACTGCTGCTGCTGAATGTCCTCTTTAATTGAATAAGCTCAGCAACCAGCACACCTGTGCAGGTTGGACATGACATGATAGGTAACTGTCTTTCAGGTAGTGGGTGCTGAATCTTGTTAATTGACATGGAGGTGTCATTGCTGTTGATTGACCATGCATTGGTACTGTGGTATTGGAATAATAAAAACAAATGTTGCCAGCCAACCATCCATTGCAATAATGGATAGGACATCAGCTATGAGGCATTTGTTTGTACAAACTGCTGCTCACAACTAATGTTGTAATATAGTGTCTCCATCTGCTGGTGGTATTGAATAAGCAATAGTGCAATGATAGGGTCTGAAAAAGAAGAAAAATAAGAAGCAGCAGCATAGGAAAAAAGGAGGAAAGAAGGAAAACATGGAGAGAAGAAAAAAAGAAGGTTAAAAAAAAAGGTGAAAACATGTTTAAAAAAGTATTTCCATCTCTCTCTCTCTCTCTCTCTATATATATATATATATATATATATATACATATAGAAAGAGAGAAAGAGATAGATAGATAGATAGATAGATAGATAGATAGATACATACATACATACATACATACATACATACATATGTGTGTATTGTTGGAGTTGCAAACATGGGTGCACTTGACAAACTCAGTGCGGCTATTCCCCATTGAAAGATTGTTGCATCCAGGACCCTTAGCACTGTGATATGCTACTCAATACCACTGGCATGGCCAGGTGTAAACAACATCTGACCTTTGTTGTGTATGTAACCATGGAGATTGTGATGTCACCTAGGCCCACCAAAGAACAGCCTTGTCAGAAGCAGCACTGCCATGATCAGAAGCAGCAGCACCATAAGTTTTCAAATAAGCTGGATTTAACCAAGACAAGTGAGTCCAATAGGATGCAGGTATGTCCTCTATCCTTACAGCTTCCCGTGGCTGTTGGTTTTATACCGTTTGGGGACAGCCAAGGAGGCGTCAGCAGGCAACACAGGTAAGTGTGTGCTTGTGTGTGTGTGTGTGTGTGTGTGTGTGTGTTTCCTATGCAGATCCTAAACCCAGTATCAAATGCAAGTAGGAGGAGTAAGAAGGGTTCCTGCCAAAGCCAGGTTATGGATTGCATTTAAAAATGGTCCATCAGAGTGAAATGGACTCCCATCTTCCTGCTTAGCAATAATGATATGGGTTTAGGGTCTGCTGTGTGTACTGGTGGGTGACTGCCACCCAGCCAGAGTGTGTATGGAAGGCTGCCAGCCAGCCTACCTTCCTACAAGTAGTGATGGTGCATGTGAAGGGGACAGCGTTGGTTCCTCCCCTTTCACAGTTATCACTTCTCATTCTTCCTTTTGGCTGGTATCAAATGTGGTGTCTGTTTATATCAGTTTAATATCTTATATGTCCCCTATCTGGTAGCATATATTAAATGCACCACCAGGGTTCAGTGTTGGAAAGAAAGATTACCTGTTTATTTGCTGCAGCTGCTTGCTGGCTAGTCCAGTGGGCCCCTACTGCAGGCAAAAGACAATAGGTGGTGCCGCTTGTGTCTGGCCCCTGTTGGAGCGACCAGGCACAGGACTGCTGCTGCTGAATGTCCTCTTTAATTGAATAAGCTCAGCAACCAGCACACCTGTGTAGGTTGGACATGACATGATAGGTAGCTGTCTTTCAGGTAGTGGGTGCTGAATCTTGTTAATTGACATGGGGGTGTCATTGCTGTTGATTGACCATGCATTGGTACTGTGGTATTGGAATAATTAAAACAAATGTTGCCAGGCAGCCATCCATTGCAATAATGGATAGGACATCAGCTATGAGGCATTTGTTTGTACAAACTGCTGCTCACGACTAATGTTGTAATATAGTGTCTCTATCTGCTGGTGGTATTGAATAAGCAATAGTGCAATGATAGGGTCTGAAAAAGGAGTAAAATAAGAAGCAGCAGCAGCATAGGAAAAAAGGAGGAAAGAAGGAAAACATGGAGAGAAGAAAAAAAGAAGGTAAAAAAAAAGGTGAAAACATGTTTAAAAAAGTATTTCCATCTCTCTCTCTCTCTATATATGTATATATATATATATATATATATATATATATATATATTTAAAAGAAAAAAAAATTATATATATATATATATATATATATATATATATATACATATAGAGAGAGAGAAAGAGATAGATAGATAGATAGATAGATAGATACACATACATACATACATACATACATACATACAACATACATACATACATACATACATACATATGTGTGTATTGTTGGAGTTGCAAACATGGGTGCACTTGACAAACTCAGTGCGGCTATTCCCCATTGAAAGATTGTTGCATCCAGGACCCTTAGCACTGTGATATGCTACTCAATACCACTGGCATGGCCAGGTGTAAACAACATCTGACCTTTGTTGTGTATGTAACCATGGAGATTGTGATGTCACCTAGGCCCACCAAAGAACAGCCTTGTCAGAAGCAGCACTGCCATGATCAGAAGCAGCAGCACCATAAGTTTTCAAATAAGCTGGATTTAACCAAGACAAGTGAGTCCAATAGGATGCAGGTATGTCCTCTATCCTTACAGCTTCCCGTGGCTGTTGGTTTTATACCGTTTGGGGACAGCCAAGGAGGCGTCAGCAGGCAACACAGGTAAGTGTGTGCTTGTGTGTGTGTGTGTGTGTTTCCTATGCAGATCCTAAACCCAGTATCAAATGCAAGTAGGAGGAGTAAGAAGGGTTCCTGCCAAAGCCAGGTTATGGATTGCATTTAAAAATGGTCCATCAGAGTGAAATGGACTCCCATCTTCCTGCTTAGCAATAATGATATGGGTTTAGGGCCTGCTGTGTGTACTGGTGGGTGACTGCCACCCAGCCAGAGTGTGTATGGGAGGCTGCCAGCCAGCCTACCTTCCTACAAGTAGTGATGGTGCATGTGAAGGGGACAGCGTTGGTTCCTCCCCTTTCACAGTTATCACTTCTCATTCTTCCTTTTGGCTGGTATCAAATGTGGTGTCTGTTTATATCAGTTTACTATCTGATATGTCCCCTATCTGGTAGCATATATTAAGTGCACCACCAGGGTTCAGTGTTGGAAAGAAAGATTACCTGTTTATTTACTGCTGCAGCTGCTTGCTGGCTAGTCCAGTGGGCCCCTACTGCAGGCAAAAGACAATAGGTGGTGCCGCTTGTGTCTGGCCCCTGTTGGAGCGACCAGGCACAGGACTGCTGCTGCTGAATGTCCTCTTTAATTAAATAAGCTCAGCAACCAGCACACCTGTGCAGGTTGGACATGACATGATAGGTAGCTGTCTTTCAGGTAGTGGGTGCTGAATCTTGTTAATTGACATGGGGGTGTCATTGCTGTTGATTGACCATGCATTGGTACTGTGGTATTGGAATAATTAAAACAAATGTTGCCAGCCAACCATCCATTGCAATAATGGATAGGACATCAGCTATGAGGCATTTGTTTGTACAAACTGCTGCTCACAACTAATGTTGTAATATAGTGTCTCCATCTGCTGGTGGTATTGAATAAGCAATAGTGCAATGATAGGGTCTGAAAAAGAAGAAAAATAAGAAGCAGCAGCATAGGAAAAAAGGAGGAAAGAAGGAAAACATGGAGAGAAGAAAAAAAGAAGGTTAAAAAAAAAGGTGAAAACATGTTTAAAAAAGTATTTCCATCTCTCTCTCTCTCTATATATGTATATATATATATATATATTTAAAAGAAAAAAAATATATATATACATATATATATATACATATAGAAAGAGAGAAAGAGATAGATAGATACATACATACATACATTACATACATTACATACATTACATACATTACATACATTACATACATACATACATACATATGTGTGTATTGTTGGAGTTGCAAACATGGGTGCACTTGACAAACTCAGTGCGGCTATTCCCCATTGAAAGATTGTTGCATCCAGGACCCTTAGCAGTGTGATATGCTACTCAATACCACTGGCATGGCCAGGTGTAAACAACATCTGACCTTTGTTGTGTATGTAACCATGGAGATTGTGATGTCACCTAGGCCCACCAAAGAACAGCCTTGTCAGAAGCAGCACTGCCATGAGCAGAAGCAGCAGATCCATAGGTTTTCAAATAAGCTGGATTTAACCAAGACAAGTGAGTCCAATAGGATGCAGGTATGTCCTCTATCCTTACAGCTTCCCGTGGCTGTTGGTTTTATACCGTTTGGGGACAGCCAAGGAGGCGTCAGCAGGCAACACAGGTAAGTGTGTGCTTGTGTGTGTGTGTGTGTGTGTGTTTCCTATGCAGATCCTAAACCCAGTATCAAATGCAAGTAGGAGGAGTAAGAAGGGTTCCTGCCAAAGCCAGGTTATGGATTGCATTTAAAAATGGTCCATCAGAGTGAAATGGACTCCTATCTTCCTGCTTAGCAATAATGATATGGGTTTAGGGTCTGCTGTGTGTACTGGTGGGTGACTGCCACCCAGCCAGAGTGTGTATGGGAGGCTGCCAGCCAGCCTCCCTTCCTACAAGTAGTGATGGTGCATGTGAAGGGGACAGCGTTGGTTCCTCCCCTTTCACAGTTATCACTTCTCATTCTTCCTTTTGGCTGGTATCAAATGTGGTGTCTGTTTATATCAGTTTAATATCTGATATGTCCCCTATCTGGTAGCATATATTAAGTGCACCACCAGGGTTCAGTGTTGGAAAGAAAGATTACCTGTTTATTTGCTGCAGCTGCTTGCTGGCTAGTCCAGTGGGCCCCTACTGCAGGCAAAAGACAATAGGTGGTGCCGCTTGTGTCTGGCCCCTGTTGGAGCGACCAGGCACAGGACTGCTGCTGCTGAATGTCCTCTTTAATTGAATAAGCTCAGCAACCAGCACACCTGTGCAGGTTGGACATGACATGATAGGTAGCTGTCTTTCAGGTAGTGGGTGCTGAATCTTGTTAATTGACCATGCATTGGTACTGTGGTATTGGAATAATTAAAACAAATGTTGCCAGCCAGCCATCCATTGCAATAATGGATAGGACATCAGCTATGAGGCATTTGTTTGTACAAACTGCTGCTCACAACTAATGTTGTAATATAGTGTCTCCATCTGCTGGTGGTATTGAATAAGCAATAGTGCAATGATAGGGTCTGAAAAAGAAGAAAAATAGGAAGCAGCAGCATAGGAAAAAAGGAGGAAAGAAGGAAAACATAGAGAGAAGAAAAAAAGAAGGTAAAAAAAAGGTGAAAACATGTTTAAAAAAGTATTTCCATCTCTCTCTCTCTATATATGTATATATATATATATATATATTTAAAAGAAAAAAAAATTATATATATATATATATATATATATATATATATATACATATAGAGAGAGAGAAAGAGATAGATAGATAGATACACATACATACATACATACATACATACATACATACATACATACAACATACATACATATATATGTGTGTATTGTTGGAGTTGCAAACATGGGTGCACTTGACAAACTCAGTGCGGCTATTCCCCATTGAAAGATTGTTGCATCCAGGACCCTTAGCACTGTGATATGCTACTCAATACCACTGGCATGGCCAGGTGTAAACAACATCTGACCTTTGTTGTGTATGTAACCATGGAGATTGTGATGTCACCTAGGCCCACCAAAGAACAGCCTTGTCAGAAGCAGCACTGCCATGATCAGAAGCAGCAGCACCATAAGTTTTCAAATAAGCTGGATTTAACCAAGACAAGTGAGTCCAATAGGATGCAGGTATGTCCTCTATCCTTACAGCTTCCCGTGGCTGTTGGTTTTATACCGTTTGGGGACAGCCAAGGAGGCGTCAGCAGGCAACACAGGTAAGTGTGTGCTTGTGTGTGTGTGTGTGTGTGTGTGTTTCCTATGCAGATCCTAAACCCAGTATCAAATGCAAGTAGGAGGAGTAAGAAGGGTTCCTGCCAAAGCCAGGTTATGGATTGCATTTAAAAATGGTCCATCAGAGTGAAATGGACTCCCATCTTCCTGCTTAGCAATAATGATATGGGTTTAGGGCCTGCTGTGTGTACTGGTGGGTGACTGCCACCCAGCCAGAGTGTGTATGGGAGGCTGCCAGCCAGCCTACCTTCCTACAAGTAGTGATGGTGCATGTGAAGGGGACAGCGTTGGTTCCTCCCCTTTCACAGTTATCACTTCTCATTCTTCCTTTTGGCTGGTATCAAATGTGGTGTCTGTTTATATCAGTTTACTATCTGATATGTCCCCTATCTGGTAGCATATATTAAGTGCACCACCTGGGTTCAGTGTTGGAAAGAAAGATTACCTGTTTATTTACTGCTGCAGCTGCTTGCTGGCTAGTCCAGTGGGCCCCTACTGCAGGCAAAAGACAATAGGTGGTGCCGCTTGTGTCTGGCCCCTGTTGCAGCGACCAGGCACAGGACTGCTGCTGCTGAATGTCCTCTTTAATTGAATAAGCTCAGCAACCAGCACACCTGTGCAGGTTGGACATGAGATGATAGGTAGCTGTCTTTCAGGTAGTGGGTGCTGAATCTTGTTAATTGACATGGGGGTGTCATTGCTGTTGATTGACCATGCATTGGTACTGTGGTATTGGAATAATAAAAACAAATGTTGCCAGCCAACCATCCATTGCAATAATGGATAGGACATCAGCTATGAGGCATTTGTTTGTACAAACTGCTGCTCACAACTAATGTTGTAATATAGTGTCTCCATCTGCTGGTGGTATTGAATAAGCAATAGTGCAATGATAGGGTCTGAAAAAGAAGAAAAATAAGAAGCAGCAGCATAGGAAAAAAGGAGGAAAGAAGGAAAACATGGAGAGAAGAAAAAAAGAAGGTTAAAAAAAAAGGTGAAAACATGTTTAAAAAAGTATTTCCATCTCTCTCTCTCTCTCTATATATGTATATATATATATATATATATATATATATATATATATATATATATATATATATTTAAAAGAAAAAAAAAATATATATATATATATATATACATATAGAAAGAGAGAAAGAGATAGATAGATAGATAGATACATACACACATACATACATTACATACATTACATACATTACATACATACATTACATACATACATACATACATATGTGTGTATTGTTGGAGTTGCAAACATGGGTGCACTTGACAAACTCAGTGCGGCTATTCCCCATTGAAAGATTGTTGCATCCAGGACCCTTAGCACTGTGATATGCTACTCAATACCACTGGCATGGCCAGGTGTAAACAACATCTGACCTTTGTTGTGTATGTAACCATGGAGATTGTGATGTCACCTAGGCCCACCAAAGAACAGCCTTGTCAGAAGCAGCACTGCCATGAGCAGAAGCAGCAGATCCATAGGTTTTCAAATAAGCTGGATTTAACCAAGACAAGTGAGTCCAATAGGATGCAGGTATGTCCTCTATCCTTACAGCTTCCCGTGGCTGTTGGTTTTATACCGTTTGGGGACAGCCAAGGAGGCGTCAGCAGGCAACACAAGTAAGTGTGTGCTTGTGTGTGTGTGTGTGTGTGTGTGTGTGTGTTTCCTATGCAGATCCTAAACCCAGTATCAAATGCAAGTAGGAGGAGTAAGAAGGGTTCCTGCCAAAGCCAGGTTATGGATTGCATTTAAAAATGGTCCATCAGAGTGAAATGGACTCCCATCTTCCTGCTTAGCAATAATGATATGGGTTTAGGGCCTGCTGTGTGTACTGGTGGGTGACTGCCACCCAGCCAGAGTGTGTATGGGAGGCTGCCAGCCAGCCTACCTTCCTACAAGTAGTGATGGTGCATGTGAAGGGGACAGCGTTGGTTCCTCCCCTTTCACAGTTATCACTTCTCATTCTTCCTTTTGGCTGGTATCAAATGTGGTGTCTGTTTATATCAGTTTAATATCTGATATGTCCCCTATATGGTAGCATATATTAAATGCACCACCAGGGTTCAGTGTTGGAAAGAAAGATTACCTGTTTATTTGCTGCAGCTGCTTGCTGGCTAGTCCAGTGGGCCCCTACTGCAGGCAAAAGACAATAGGTGGTGCCGCTTGTGTCTGGCCCCTGTTGGAGCGACCAGGCACAGGACTGCTGCTGCTGAATGTCCTCTTTAATTGAATAAGCTCAGCAACCAGCACACCTGTGCAGGTTGGACATGACATGATAGGTAGCTGTCTTTCAGGTAGTGGGTGCTGAATCTTGTTAATTGACATGGGGGTGTCATTGCTGTTGATTGACCATGCATTGGTACTGTGGTATTGGAATAATTAAAACAAATGTTGCCAGCCAGCCATCCATTGCAATAATGGATAGGACATCAGCTATGAGGCATTTGTTTGTACAAACTGCTGCTCACGACTAATGTTGTAATATAGTGTCTCCATCTGCTGGTGGTATTGAATAAGCAATAGTGCAATGATAGGGTCTGAAAAAGGAGTAAAATAAGAAGCAGCAGCATAGGAAAAAAGGAGGAAAGAAGGAAAACATGGAGAGAAGAAAAAAAGAAGGTAAAAAAAAGGTGAAAACATGTTTAAAAAAGTATTTCCATCTCTCTCTCTCTCTATATATGTATATATATATATATATATATATATATATATATATATATTTAAAAGAAAAAAAAATTATATATATATATATATATATATATATATATATATATATATATATACATATAGAGAGAGAGAAAGAGATAGATAGATAGATAGATAGATACACATACATACATACATACATACAACATACATACATACATACATATGTGTGTATTGTTGGAGTTGCAAACATGGGTGCTCTTGACAAACTCAGTGCGGCTATTCCCCATTGAAAGATTGTTGCATCCAGGACCCTTAGCACTGTGATATGCTACTCAATACCACTGGCATGGCCAGGTGTAAACAACATCTGACCTTTGTTGTGTATGTAACCATGGAGATTGTGATGTCACCTAGGCCCACCAAAGAACAGCCTTGTCAGAAGCAGCACTGCCATGATCAGAAGCAGCAGCACCATAAGTTTTCAAATAAGCTGGATTTAACCAAGACAAGTGAGTCCAATAGGATGCAGGTATGTCCTCTATCCTTACAGCTTCCCGTGGCTGTTGGTTTTATACCGTTTGGGGACAGCCAAGGAGGCGTCAGCAGGCAACACAGGTAAGTGTGTGCTTGTGTGTGTGTGTGTGTGTGTGTTTCCTATGCAGATCCTAAACCCAGTATCAAATGCAAGTAGGAGAAGTAAGAAGGGTTCCTGCCAAAGCCAGGTTATGGATTGCATTTAAAAATGGTCCATCAGAGTGAAATGGACTCCCATCTTCCTGCTTAGCAATAATGATATGGGTTTAGGGCCTGCTGTGTGTACTGGTGGGTGACTGCCACCCAGCCAGAGTGTGTATGGGAGGCTGCCAGCCAGCCTACCTTCCTACAAGTAGTGATGGTGCATGTGAAGGGGACAGCGTTGGTTCCTCCCCTTTCACAGTTATCACTTCTCATTCTTCCTTTTGGCTGGTATCAAATGTGGTGTCTGTTTCTATCAGTTTACTATCTGATATGTCCCCTATCTGGTAGCATATATTAAGTGCACCACCAGGGTTCAGTGTTGGAAAGAAAGATTACCTGTTTATTTACTGCTGCAGCTGCTTGCTGGCTAGTCCAGTGGGCCCCTACTGCAGGCAAAAGACAATAGGTGGTGCCGCTTGTGTCTGGCCCCTGTTGCAGCGACCAGGCACAGGACTGCTGCTGCTGAATGTCCTCTTTAATTGAATAAGCTCAGCAACCAGCACACCTGTGCAGGTTGGACATGACATGATAGGTAGCTGTCTTTCAGGTAGTGGGTGCTGAATCTTGTTAATTGACATGGGGGTGTCATTGCTGTTGATTGACCATGCATTGGTACTGTGGTATTGGAATAATAAAAACAAATGTTGCCAGCCAACCATCCATTGCAATAATGGATAGGACATCAGCTATGAGGCATTTGTTTGTACAAACTGCTGCTCACAACTAATGTTGTAATATAGTGTCTCCATCTGCTGGTGGTATTGAATAAGCAATAGTGCAATGATAGGGTCTGAAAAAGAAGAAAAATAAGAAGCAGCAGCATAGGAAAAAAGGAGGAAAGAAGGAAAACATGGAGAGAAGAAAAAAAGAAGGTTAAAAAAAAAGGTGAAAACATGTTTAAAAAAGTATTTCCATCTCTCTCTCTCTCTATATATGTGTATATATATATATATATATATTTAAAAGGAAAAAAAATTATATATATATATATATATACATATAGAAAGAGAGAAAGAGATAGATAGATAGATAGATAGATACATACATACATACATTACATACATTACATACATACATTACATACATACATACATATGTGTGTATTGTTGGAGTTGCAAACATGGGTGCACTTGACAAACTCAGTGCTGCTATTCCCCATTGAAAGATTGTTGCATCCAGGACCCTTAGCAGTGTGATATGCTACTCAATACCACTGGCATGGCCAGGTGTAAACAACATCTGACCTTTGTTGTGTATGTAACCATGGAGATTGTGATGTCACCTAGGCCCACCAAAGAACAGCCTTGTCAGAAGCAGCACTGCCATGAGCAGAAGCAGCAGATCCATAGGTTTTCAAATAAGCTGGATTTAACCAAGACAAGTGAGTCCAATAGGATGCAGGTATGTCCTCTATCCTTACAGCTTCCCGTGGCTGTTGGTTTTATACCGTTTGGGGACAGCCAAGGAGGCGTCAGCAGGCAACACAGGTAAGTGTGTGCTTGTGTGTGTGTGTGTGTTTCCTATGCAGATCCTAAACCCAGTATCAAATGCAAGTAGGAGGAGTAAGAAGGGTTCCTGCCAAAGCCAGGTTATGGATTGCATTTAAAAATGGTCCATCAGAGTGAAATGGACTCCCATCTTCCTGCTTAGCAATAATGATATGGGTTTAGGGTCTGCTGTGTGTACTGGTGGGTGACTGCCACCCAGCCAGAGTGTGTATGGGAGGCTGCCAGCCAGCCTCCCTTCCTACAAGTAGTGATGGTGCATGTGAAGGGGACAGCGTTGGTTCCTCCCCTTTCACAGTTATCACTTCTCATTCTTCCTTTTGGCTGGTATCAAATGTGGTGTCTGTTTATATCAGTTTAATATCTGATATGTCCCCTATCTGGTAGCATATATTAAGTGCACCACCAGGGTTCAGTGTTGGAAAGAAAGATTACCTGTTTATTTGCTGCAGCTGCTTGCTGGCTAGTCCAGTGGGCCCCTACTGCAGGCAAAAGACAATAGGTGGTGCCGCTTGTGTCTGGCCCCTGTTGGAGCGACCAGGCACAGGACTGCTGCTGCTGAATGTCCTCTTTAATTGAATAAGCTCAGCAACCAGCACATCTGTGCAGGTTGGACATGACATGATAGGTAGCTGTCTTTCAGGTAGTGGGTGCTGAATCTTGTTAATTGACCATGCATTGGTACTGTGGTATTGGAATAATTAAAACAAATGTTGCCAGCCAGCCATCCATTGCAATAATGGATAGGACATCAGCTATGAGGCATTTGTTTGTACAAACTGCTGCTCACAACTAATGTTGTAATATAGTGTCTCCATCTGCTGGTGGTATTGAATAAGCAATAGTGCAATGATAGGGTCTGAAAAAGAAGAAAAATAAGAAGCAGCAGCATAGGAAAAAAGGAGGAAAGAAGGAAAACATGGAGAGAAGAAAAAAAGAAGGTAAAAAAAAGGTGAAAACATGTTTAAAAAAGTATTTCCATCTCTCTCGCTCTATATATGTATATATATATATATATATATATATATATATATATATTTAAAAGAAAAAAAAATTATATATATATATATATATATATATATATATATACATATAGAGAGAGAGAAAGAGAGAGATAGATAGATAGATAGATAAATAGATACACATACATACATACATACATACATACATACATACAACATACATACATATATATGTGTGTATTGTTGGAGTTGCAAACATGGGTGCACTTGACAAACTCAGTGCGGCTATTCCCCATTGAAAGATTGTTGCATCCAGGACCCTTAGCACTGTGATATGCTACTCAATACCACTGGCATGGCCAGGTGTAAACAACATCTGACCTTTGTTGTGTATGTAACCATGGAGATTGTGATGTCACCTAGGCCCACCAAAGAACAGCCTTGTCAGAAGCAGCACTGCCATGATCAGAAGCAGCAGCACCATAAGTTTTCAAATAAGCTGGATTTAACCAAGACAAGTGAGTCCAATAGGATGCAGGTATGTCCTCTATCCTTACAGCTTCCCGTGGCTGTTGGTTTTATACCGTTTGGGGACAGCCAAGGAGGCGTCAGCAGACAACACAGGTAAGTGTGTGCTTGTGTGTGTGTGTGTGTGTTTCCTATGCAGATCCTAAACCCATTATCAAATGCAAGTAGGAGGAGTAAGAAGGGTTCCTGCCAAAGCCAGGTTATGGATTGCATTTAAAAATGGTCCATCAGAGTGAAATGGACTCCCATCTTCCTGCTTAGCAATAATGATATGGGTTTAGGGCCTGCTGTGTGTACTGGTGGGTGACTGCCACCCAGCCAGAGTGTGTATGGGAGGCTGCCAGCCAGCCTACCTTCCTACAAGTAGTGATGGTGCATGTGAAGGGGACAGCGTTGGTTCCTCCCCTTTCACAGTTATCACTTCTCATTCTTCCTTTTGGCTGGTATCAAATGTGGTGTCTGTTTATATCAGTTTACTATCTGATATGTCCCCTATCTGGTAGCATATATTAAGTGCACCACCAGGGTTCAGTGTTGGAAAGAAAGATTACCTGTTTATTTACTGCTGCAGCTGCTTGCTGGCTAGTCCAGTGGGCCCCTACTGCAGGCAAAAGACAATAGGTGGTGCCGCTTGTGTCTGGCCCCTGTTGCAGCGACCAGGCACAGGACTGCTGCTGCTGAATGTCCTCTTTAATTGAATAAGCTCAGCAACCAGCACACCTGTGCAGGTTGGACATGACATGATAGGTAGCTGTCTTTCAGGTAGTGGGTGCTGAATCTTGTTAATTGACATGGGGGTGTCATTGTTGTTGATTGACCATGCATTGGTACTGTGGTATTGGAATAATAAAAACAAATGTTGCCAGCCAACCATCCATTGCAATAATGGATAGGACATCAGCTATGAGGCATTTGTTTGTACAAACTGCTGCTCACAACTAATGTTGTAATATAGTGTCTCCATCTGCTGGTGGTATTGAATAAGCAATAGTGCAATGATAGGGTCTGAAAAAGAAGAAAAATAAGAAGCAGCAGCATAGGAAAATAGGAGGAAAGAAGGAAAACATGGAGAGAAGAAAAAAAGAAGGTTAAAAAAAAAGGTGAAAACATGTTTAAAAAAGTATTTCCATCTCTCTCTCTCTCTATATATGTGTATATATATATATATATATATATATATATATATATATTTAAAAGAAAAAAAAATTATATATATATATATATATATATATATATATACATATAGAAAGAGAGAAAGAGATAGATAGATAGATACATACATACATACATACATTACATACATTACATACATACATTACATACATACATACATATGTGTGTATTGTTGGAGTTGCAAACATGGGTGCACTTGACAAACTCAGTGCTGCTATTCCCCATTGAAAGATTGTTGCATCCAGGACCCTTAGCAGTGTGATATGCTACTCAATACCACTGGCATGGCCAGGTGTAAACAACATCTGACCTTTGTTGTGTATGTAACCATGGAGATTGTGATGTCACCTAGGCCCACCAAAGAACAGCCTTGTCAGAAGCAGCACTGCCATGAGCAGAAGCAGCAGATCCATAGGTTTTCAAATAAGCTGGATTTAACCAAGACAAGTGAGTCCAATAGGATGCAGGTATGTCCTCTATCCTTACAGCTTCCCGTGGCTGTTGGTTTTATACCGTTTGGGGACAGCCAAGGAGGCGTCAGCAGGCAACACAGGTAAGTGTGTGCTTGTGTGTGTGTGTGTGTGTGTGTGTGTGTTTCCTATGCAGATCCTAAACCCAGTATCAAATGCAAGTAGGAGGAGTAAGAAGGGTTCCTGCCAAAGCCAGGTTATGGATTGCATTTAAAAATGGTCCATCAGAGTGAAATGGACTCCCATCTTCCTGCTTAGCAATAATGATATGGGTTTAGGGTCTGCTGTGTGTACTGGTGGGTGACTGCCACCCAGCCAGAGTGTGTATGGGAGGCTGCCAGCCAGCCTCCCTTCCTACAAGTAGTGATGGTGCATGTGAAGGGGACAGCGTTGGTTCCTCCCCTTTCACAGTTATCACTTCTCATTCTTCCTTTTGGCTGGTATCAAATGTGGTGTCTGTTTATATCAGTTTAATATCTGATATGTCCCCTATCTGGTAGCATATATTAAGTGCACCACCAGGGTTCAGTGTTGGAAAGAAAGATTACCTGTTTATTTGCTGCAGCTGCTTGCTGGCTAGTCCAGTGGGCCCCTACTGCAGGCAAAAGACAATAGGTGGTGCCGCTTGTGTCTGGCCCCTGTTGGAGCGACCAGGCACAGGACTGCTGCTGCTGAATGTCCTCTTTAATTGAATAAGCTCAGCAACCAGCACATCTGTGCAGGTTGGACATGACATGATAGGTAGCTGTCTTTCAGGTAGTGGGTGCTGAATCTTGTTAATTGACCATGCATTGGTACTGTGGTATTGGAATAATTAAAACAAATGTTGCCAGCCAGCCATCCATTGCAATAATGGATAGGACATCAGCTATGAGGCATTTGTTTGTACAAACTGCTGCTCACAACTAATGTTGTAATATAGTGTCTCCATCTGCTGGTGGTATTGAATAAGCAATAGTGCAATGATAGGGTCTGAAAAAGAAGAAAAATAAGAAGCAGCAGCATAGGAAAAAAGGAGGAAAGAAGGAAAACATGGAGAGAAGAAAAAAAGAAGGTAAAAAAAAGGTGAAAACATGTTTAAAAAAGTATTTCCATCTCTCTCTCTCTATATATGTATATATATATATATATATATATATATATATATATATATATATATATTTAAAAGAAAAAAAAATTATATATATATATATATATATATATACATATAGAGAGAGAGAGAGAAAGAGATAGATAGATAGATAGATACACATACATACATACATACATACATACATACATACATACATACAACATACATACATATATATGTGTGTATTGTTGGAGTTGCAAACATGGGTGCACTTGACAAACTCAGTGCGGCTATTCCCCATTGAAAGATTGTTGCATCCAGGACCCTTAGCACTGTGATATGCTACTCAATACCACTGGCATGGCCAGGTGTAAACAACATCTGACCTTTGTTGTGTATGTAACCATGGAGATTGTGATGTCACCTAGGCCCACCAAAGAACAGCCTTGTCAGAAGCAGCACTGCCATGATCAGAAGCAGCAGCACCATAAGTTTTCAAATAAGCTGGATTTAACCAAGACAAGTGAGTCCAATAGGATGCAGGTATGTCCTCTATCCTTACAGCTTCCCGTGGCTGTTGGTTTTATACCGTTTGGGGACAGCCAAGGAGGCGTCAGCAGACAACACAGGTAAGTGTGTGCTTGTGTGTGTGTGTGTGTTTCCTATGCAGATCCTAAACCCAGTATCAAATGCAAGTAGGAGGAGTAAGAAGGGTTCCTGCCAAAGCCAGGTTATGGATTGCATTTAAAAATGGTCCATCAGAGTGAAATGGACTCCCATCTTCCTGCTTAGCAATAATGATATGGGTTTAGGGCCTGCTGTGTGTACTGGTGGGTGACTGCCACCCAGCCAGAGTGTGTATGGGAGGCTGCCAGCCAGCCTACCTTCCTACAAGTAGTGATGGTGCATGTGAAGGGGACAGCGTTGGTTCCTCCCCTTTCACAGTTATCACTTCTCATTCTTCCTTTTGGCTGGTATCAAATGTGGTGTCTGTTTATATCAGTTTAATATCTGATATGTCCCCTATCTGGTAGCATATATTAAGTGCACCACCAGGGTTCAGTGTTGGAAAGAAAGATTACCTGTTTATTTACTGCTGCAGCTGCTTGCTGGCTAGTCCAGTGGGCCCCTACTGCAGGCAAAAGACAATAGGTGGTGTCGCTTGTGTCTGGCCCCTGTTGGAGCGACCAGGCACAGGACTGCTGCTGCTGAATGTCCTCTTTAATTGAATAAGCTCAGCAACCAGCACACCTGAGCAGGTTGGACATGACATGATAGGTAGCTGTCTTTCAGGTAGTGGGTGCTGAATCTTGTTAATTGACATGGGGGTGTCATTGCTGTTGATTGACCATGCATTGGTACTGTGGTATTGGAATAATAAAAACAAATGTTGCCAGCCAACCATCCATTGCAATAATGGATAGGACATCAGCTATGAGGCATTTGTTTGTACAAACTGCTGCTCACAACTAATGTTGTAATATAGTGTCTCCATCTGCTGGTGGTATTGAATAAGCAATAGTGCAATGATAGGGTCTGAAAAAGAAGAAAAATAAGAAGCAGCAGCATAGGAAAAAAGGAGGAAAGAAGGAAAACATGGAGAGAAGAAAAAAAGAAGGTTAAAAAAAAAGGTGAAAACATGTTTAAAAAAGTATTTCCATCTCTCTCTCTCTCTCTCTCTCTCTCTCTCTCTCTCTCTCTCTCTCTCTCTCTCTCTCTCTATATATATATATATATATACATATAGAAAGAGAGAAAGAGATAGATAGATAGATAGATAGATAGATACATACATACATACATACATACATACATACATACATATGTGTGTATTGTTGGAGTTGCAAACATGGGTGCACTTGACAAACTCAGTGCGGCTATTCCCCATTGAAAGATTGTTGCATCCAGGACCCTTAGCACTGTGATATGCTACTCAATACCACTGGCATGGCCAGGTGTAAACAACATCTGACCTTTGTTGTGTATGTAACCATGGAGATTGTGATGTCACCTAGGCCCACCAAAGAACAGCCTTGTCAGAAGCAGCACTGCCATGAGCAGAAGCAGCAGATCCATAGGTTTTCAAATAAGCTGGATTTAACCAAGACAAGTGAGTCCAATAGGATGCAGGTATGTCCTCTATCCTTACAGCTTCCCGTGGCTGTTGGTTTTATACCGTTTGGGGACAGCCAAGGAGGCGTCAGCAGGCAACACAGGTAAGTGTGTGCTTGTGTGTGTGTGTGTGTGTGTTTCCTATGCAGATCCTAAACCCAGTATCAAATGCAAGTAGGAGGAGTAAGAAGGGTTCCTGCCAAAGCCAGGTTATGGATTGCATTTAAAAATGGTCCATCAGAGTGAAATGGACTCCCATCTTCCTGCTTAGCAATAATGATATGGGTTTAGGGTCTGCTGTGTGTACTGGTGGGTGACTGCCACCCAGCCAGAGTGTGTATGGGAGGCTGCCAGCCAGCCTCCCTTCCTACAAGTAGTGATGGTGCATGTGAAGGGGACAGCGTTGGTTCCTCCCCTTTCACAGTTATCACTTCTCATTCTTCCTTTTGGCTGGTATCAAATGTGGTGTCTGTTTATATCAGTTTAATATCTGATATGTCCCCTATCTGGTAGCATATATTAAGTGCACCACCAGGGTTCAGTGTTGGAAAGAAAGATTACCTGTTTATTTGCTGCAGCTGCTTGCTGGCTAGTCCAGTGGGCCCCTACTGCAGGCAAAAGACAATAGGTGGTGCCGCTTGTGTCTGGCCCCTGTTGGAGCGACCAGGCACAGGACTGCTGCTGCTGAATGTCCTCTTTAATTGAATAAGCTCAGCAACCAGCACACCTGTGCAGGTTGGACATGACATAATAGGTAGCTGTCTTTCAGGTAGTGGGTGCTGAATCTTGTTAATTGACCATGCATTGGTACTGTGGTATTGGAATAATTAAAACAAATGTTGCCAGCCAGCCATCCATTGCAATAATGGATAGGACATCAGCTATGAGGCATTTGTTTGTACAAACTGCTGCTCACAACTAATGTTGTAATATAGTGTCTCCATCTGCTGGTGGTATTGAATAAGCAATAGTGCAATGATAGGGTCTGAAAAAGAAGAAAAATAAGAAGCAGCAGCATAGGAAAAAAGGAGGAAAGAAGGAAAACATGGAGAGAAGAAAAAAAGAAGGTAAAAAAAAGGTGAAAACATGTTTAAAAAAGTATTTCCATCTCTCTCTCTCTATATATGTATATATATATATATATATATATATTTAAAAGAAGAAAAAAAAAATATATATATATATATATATATATACATATAGAGAGAGAGAAAGAGATAGATAGATAGATACACATACATACATACATACATACATACATACATACATACAACATACATACATATATATGTGTGTATTGTTGGAGTTGCAAACATGGGTGCACTTGACAAACTCAGTGCGGCTATTCCCCATTGAAAGATTGTTGCATCCAGGACCCTTAGCACTGTGATATGCTACTCAATACCACTGGCATGGCCAGGTGTAAACAACATCTGACCTTTGTTGTGTATGTAACCATGGAGATTGTGATGTCACCTAGGCCCACCAAAGAACAGCCTTGTCAGAAGCAGCACTGCCATGATCAGAAGCAGCAGCACCATAAGTTTTCAAATAAGCTGGATTTAACCAAGACAAGTGAGTCCAATAGGATGCAGGTATGTCCTCTATCCTTACAGCTTCCCGTGGCTGTTGGTTTTATACCGTTTGGGGACAGCCAAGGAGGCGTCAGCAGACAACACAGGTAAGTGTGTGCTTGTGTGTGTGTGTGTTTCCTATGCAGATCCTAAACCCAGTATCAAATGCAAGTAGGAGGAGTAAGAAGGGTTCCTGCCAAAGCCAGGTTATGGATTGCATTTAAAAATGGTCCATCAGAGTGAAATGGACTCCCATCTTCCTGCTTAGCAATAATGATATGGGTTTAGGGCCTGCTGTGTGTACTGGTGGGTGACTGCCACCCAGCCAGAGTGTGTATGGGAGGCTGCCAGCCAGCCTCCCTTCCTACAAGTAGTGATGGTGCATGTGAAGGGGACAGCGTTGGTTCCTCCCCTTTCACAGTTATCACTTCTCATTCTTCCTTTTGGCTGGTATCAAATGTGGTGTCTGTTTATATCAGTTTACTATCTGATATGTCCCCTATCTGGTAGCATATATTAAGTGCACCACCAGGGTTCAGTGTTGGAAAGAAAGATTACCTGTTTATTTACTGCTGCAGCTGCTTGCTGGCTAGTCCAGTGGGCCCCTACTGCAGGCAAAAGACAATAGGTGGTGCCGCTTGTGTCTGGCCCCTGTTGGAGCGACCAGGCACAGGACTGCTGCTGCTGAATGTCCTCTTTAATTGAATAAGCTCAGCAACCAGCACACCTGTGCAGGTTGGACATGACATGATAGGTAGCTGTCTTTCAGGTAGTGGGTGCTGAATCTTGTTAATTGACATGGGGGTGTCATTGCTGTTGATTGACCATGCATTGGTACTGTGGTATTGGAATAATTAAAACAAATGTTGCCAGCCAGCCATCCATTGCAATAATGGATAGGACATCAGCTATGAGGCATTTGTTTGTACAAACTGCTGCTCACGACTAATGTTGTAATATAGTGTCTCCATCTGCTGGTGGTATTGAATAAGCAATAGTGCAATGATAGGGTCTGAAAAAGGAGTAAAATAAGAAGCAGCAGCATAGGAAAAAAGGAGGAAAGAAGGAAAACATGGAGAGAAGAAAAAAAGAAGGTAAAAAAAAGGTGAAAACATGTTTAAAAAAGTATTTCCATCTCTCTCTCTCTATATATATGTATATATATATATATATATATATATATATATATATATATTTAAAAGAAAAAAAAATTATATATATATATATATATATACATATAGAGAGAGAGAAAGAGATAGATAGATAGATAGATAGATACACATACATACATACATACATACATACAACATACATACATACATACATATGTGTGTATTGTTGGAGTTGCAAACATGGGTGCACTTGACAAATATATATATATATATATATATTTAAAAGAAGAAAAAAATTATATATAAATATATATATATATATACATATAGAGAGAGAGAGAGAAATATATATATATATATAGATAGATGGATAGATGGATAGATAGATAGATAGATAGATACACATACACACATACACACATACATACATACATATGTGTGTATTGTTGGAGTTGCAAACATGGGTGCACTTGACAAACTCAGTGCGGCTATTCCCCATTGAAAGATTGTTGCATCCAGGACCCTTAGCACTGTGATATGCTACTCAATACCACTGGCATGGCCAGGTGTAAACAACATCTGACCTTTGTTGTGTATGTAACCATGGAGATTGTGATGTCACCTAGGCCCACCAAAGAACAGCCTTGTCAGAAGCAGCACTGCCATGATCAGAAGCAGCAGCACCATAAGTTTTCAAATAAGCTGGATTTAACCAAGACAAGTGAGTCCAATAGGATGCAGGTATGTCCTCTATCCTTACAGCTTCCCGTGGCTGTTGGTTTTATACCGTTTGGGGACAGCCAAGGAGGCGTCAGCAGGCAACACAGGTAAGTGTGTGCTTGTGTGTGTGTGTGTGTGTGTGTGTGTTTCCTATGCAGATCCTAAACCCAGTATCAAATGCAAGTAGGAGGAGTAAGAAGGGATCCTGCCAAAGCCAGGTTATGGATTGCATTTAAAAATGGTCCATCAGAGTGAAATGGACTCCCATATTCCTGCTTAGCAATAATGATATGGGTTTAGGGCCTGCTGTGTGTACTGGTGGGTGACTGCCACCCAGCCAGAGTGTGTATGGGAGGCTGCCAGCCAGCCTACCTTCCTACAAGTAGTGATGGTGCATGTGAAGGGGACAGCGTTGGTTCCTCCCCTTTCACAGTTATCACTTCTCATTCTTCCTTTTGGCTGGTATCAAATGTGGTGTCTGTTTATATCAGTTTACTATCTGATATGTCCCCTATCTGGTAGCATATATTAAGTGCACCACCAGGGTTCAGTGTTGGAAAGAAAGATTACCTGTTTATTTACTGCTGCAGCTGCTTGCTGGCTAGTCCAGTGGGCCCCTACTGCAGGCAAAAGACAATAGGTGGTGCCGCTTGTGTCTGGCCCCTGTTGGAGCGACCAGGCACAGGACTGCTGCTGCTGAATGTCCTCTTTAATTGAATAAGCTCAGCAACCAGCACACCTGTGCAGGTTGGACATGACATGATAGGTAGCTGTCTTTCAGGTAGTGGGTGCTGAATCTTGTTAATTGACATGGAGGTGTCATTGCTGTTGATTGACCATGCATTGGTACTGTGGTATTGGAATAATAAAAACAAATGTTGCCAGCCAACCATCCATTGCAATAATGGATAGGACATCAGCTATGAGGCATTTGTTTGTACAAACTGCTGCTCACAACTAATGTTGTAATATAGTGTCTCCATCTGCTGGTGGTATTGAATAAGCAATAGTGCAATGATAGGGTCTGAAAAAGAAGAAAAATAAGAAGCAGCAGCATAGGAAAAAAGGAGGAAAGAAGGAAAACATGGAGAGAAGAAAAAAAGAAGGTTAAAAAAAAAGGTGAAAACATGTTTAAAAAAGTATTTCCATCTCTCTCTCTCTCTCTCTCTCTCTCTATATATATATATATATATACATATAGAAAGAGAGAAAGAGATAGATAGATAGATAGATAGATAGATACATACATACATACATACATATGTGTGTATTGTTGGAGTTGCAAACATGGGTGCACTTGACAAACTCAGTGCGGCTATTCCCCATTGAAAGATTGTTGCATCCAGGACCCTTAGCACTGTGATATGCTACTCAATACCACTGGCATGGCCAGGTGTAAACAACATCTGACCTTTGTTGTGTATGTAACCATGGAGATTGTGATGTCACCTAGGCCCACCAAAGAACAGCCTTGTCAGAAGCAGCACTGCCATGATCAGAAGCAGCAGCACCATAAGTTTTCAAATAAGCTGGATTTAACCAAGACAAGTGAGTCCAATAGGATGCAGGTATGTCCTCTATCCTTACAGCTTCCCGTGGCTGTTGGTTTTATACCGTTTGGGGACAGCCAAGGAGGCGTCAGCAGGCAACACAGGTAAGTGTGTGCTTGTGTGTGTGTGTGTGTGTGTGTGTGTGTGTTTCCTATGCAGATCCTAAACCCAGTATCAAATGCAAGTAGGAGGAGTAAGAAGGGTTCCTGCCAAAGCCAGGTTATGGATTGCATTTAAAAATGGTCCATCAGAGTGAAATGGACTCCCATCTTCCTGCTTAGCAATAATGATATGGGTTTAGGGTCTGCTGTGTGTACTGGTGGGTGACTGCCACCCAGCCAGAGTGTGTATGGGAGGCTGCCAGCCAGCCTACCTTCCTACAAGTAGTGATGGTGCATGTGAAGGGGACAGCGTTGGTTCCTCCCCTTTCACAGTTATCACTTCTCATTCTTCCTTTTGGCCGGTATCAAATGTGGTGTCTGTTTATATCAGTTTAATATCTTATATGTCCCCTATCTGGTAGCATATATTAAATGCACCACCAGGGTTCAGTGTTGGAAAGAAAGATTACCTGTTTATTTGCTGCAGCTGCTTGCTGGCTAGTCCAGTGGGCCCCTACTGCAGGCAAAAGACAATAGGTGGTGCCGCTTGTGTCTGGCCCCTGTTGGAGCGACCAGGCACAGGACTGCTGCTGCTGAATGTCCTCTTTAATTGAATAAGCTCAGCAACCAGCACACCTGTGTAGGTTGGACATGACATGATAGGTAGCTGTCTTTCAGGTAGTGGGTGCTGAATCTTGTTAATTGACATGGGGGTGTCATTGCTGTTGATTGACCATGCATTGGTACTGTGGTATTGGAATAATTAAAACAAATGTTGCCAGCCAGCCATCCATTGCAATAATGGATAGGACATCAGCTATGAGGCATTTGTTTGTACAAACTGCTGCTCACGACTAATGTTGTAATATAGTGTCTCCATCTGCTGGTGGTATTGAATAAGCAATAGTGCAATGATAGGGTCTGAAAAAGGAGTAAAATAAGAAGCAGCAGCATAGGAAAAAAGGAGGAAAGAAGGAAAACATGGAGAGAAGAAAAAAAGAAGGTAAAAAAAAAGGTGAAAACATGTTTAAAAAAGTATTTCCATCTCTCTCTCTCTCTATATAAGTATATATATATATATATATATATATATATATTTAAAAGAAAAAAAAATTATATATATATATATATATATATATATATATATATATATACATATAGAGAGAGAGAAAGAGATAGATAGATAGATAGATAGATAGATACACATACATACATACATACATACATACATACATACAACATACAACATACAACATACAACATACAACATACATACATACATACATACATATGTGTGTATTGTTGGAGTTGCAAACATGGGTGCACTTGACAAACTCAGTGCGGCTATTCCCCATTGAAAGATTGTTGCATCCAGGACCCTTAGCACTGTGATATGCTACTCAATACCACTGGCATGGCCAGGTGTAAACAACATCTGACCTTTGTTGTGTATGTAACCATGGAGATTGTGATGTCACCTAGGCCCACCAAAGAACAGCCTTGTCAGAAGCAGCACTGCCATGATCAGAAGCAGCAGCACCATAAGTTTTCAAATAAGCTGGATTTAACCAAGACAAGTGAGTCCAATAGGATGCAGGTATGTCCTCTATCCTTACAGCTTCCCGTGGCTGTTGGTTTTATACCGTTTGGGGACAGCCAAGGAGGCGTCAGCAGGCAACACAGGTAAGTGTGTGCTTGTGTGTGTGTGTGTGTGTGTGTGTGTGTTTCCTATGCAGATCCTAAACCCAGTATCAAATGCAAGTAGGAGGAGTAAGAAGGGTTCCTGCCAAAGCCAGGTTATGGATTGCATTTAAAAATGGTCCATCAGAGTGAAATGGACTCCCATCTTCCTGCTTAGCAATAATGATATGGGTTTAGGGCCTGCTGTGTGTACTGGTGGGTGACTGCCACCCAGCCAGAGTGTGTATGGGAGGCTGCCAGCCAGCCTACCTTCCTACAAGTAGTGATGGTGCATGTGAAGGGGACAGCGTTGGTTCCTCCCCTTTCACAGTTATCACTTCTCATTCTTCCTTTTGGCTGGTATCAAATGTGGTGTCTGTTTATATCAGTTTACTATCTGATATGTCCCCTATCTGGTAGCATATATTAAGTGCACCACCAGGGTTCAGTGTTGGAAAGAAAGATTACCTGTTTATTTACTGCTGCAGCTGCTTGCTGGCTAGTCCAGTGGGCCCCTACTGCAGGCAAAAGACAATAGGTGGTGCCGCTTGTGTCTGGCCCCTGTTGGAGCGACCAGGCACAGGACTGCTGCTGCTGAATGTCCTCTTTAATTGAATAAGCTCAGCAACCAGCACACCTGTGCAGGTTGGACATGACATGATAGGTAGCTGTCTTTCAGGTAGTGGGTGCTGAATCTTGTTAATTGACATGGGGGTGTCATTGCTGTTGATTGACCATGCATTGGTACTGTGGTATTGGAATAATTAAAACAAATGTTGCCAGCCAGCCATCCATTGCAATAATGGATAGGACATCAGCTATGAGGCATTTGTTTGTACAAACTGCTGCTCACGACTAATGTTGTAATATAGTGTCTCCATCTGCTGGTGGTATTGAATAAGCAATAGTGCAATGATAGGGTCTGAAAAAGGAGTAAAATAAGAAGCAGCAGCATAGGAAAAAAGGAGGAAAGAAGGAAAACATGGAGAGAAGAAAAAAAGAAGGTAAAAAAAAGGTGAAAACATGTTTAAAAAAGTATTTCCATCTCTCTCTCTCTATATATATGTATATATATATATATATATATATATATATATATATATATATTTAAAAGAAAAAAAAATTATATATATATATATATATATACATATAGAGAGAGAGAAAGAGATAGATAGATAGATAGATAGATACACATACATACATACAACATACATACATACATACATATGTGTGTATTGTTGGAGTTGCAAACATGGGTGCACTTGACAAATATATATATATATATATATATTTAAAAGAAGAAAAAAATTATATATAAATATATATATATATATATACATATAGAGAGAGAGAGAGAAATATATATATATATATAGATAGATGGATAGATGGATAGATAGATAGATAGATAGATAGATAGATACACATACACACATACACACATACATACATACATATGTGTGTATTGTTGGAGTTGCAAACATGGGTGCACTTGACAAACTCAGTGCGGCTATTCCCCATTGAAAGATTGTTGCATCCAGGACCCTTAGCACTGTGATATGCTACTCAATACCACTGGCATGGCCAGGTGTAAACAACATCTGACCTTTGTTGTGTATGTAACCATGGAGATTGTGATGTCACCTAGGCCCACCAAAGAACAGCCTTGTCAGAAGCAGCACTGCCATGAGCAGAAGCAGCAGATCCATAGGTTTTCAAATAAGCTGGATTTAACCAAGACAAGTGAGTCCAATAGGATGCAGGTATGTCCTCTATCCTTACAGCTTCCCGTGGCTGTTGGTTTTATACCGTTTGGGGACAGCCAAGGAGGCGTCAGCAGGCAACACAGGTAAGTGTGTGCTTGTGTGTGTGTGTGTGTGTGTGTGTGTGTGTGTTTCCTATGCAGATCCTAAACCCAGTATCAAATGCAAGTAGGAGGAGTAAGAAGGGTTCCTGCCAAAGCCAGGTTATGGATTGCATTTAAAAATGGTCCATCAGAGTGAAATGGACTTCCATCTTCCTGCTTAGCAATAATGATATGGGTTTAGGGCCTGCTGTGTGTACTGGTGGGTGACTGCCACCCAGCCAGAGTGTGTATGGGAGGCTGCCAGCCAGCCTACCTTCCTACAAGTAGTGATGGTGCATGTGAAGGGGACAGCGTTGGTTCCTCCCCTTTCACAGTTATCACTTCTCATTCTTCCTTTTGGCTGGTATCAAATGTGGTGTCTGTTTATATCAGTTTAATATCTGATATGTCCCCTATATGGTAGCATATATTAAATGCACCACCAGGGTTCAGTGTTGGAAAGAAAGATTACCTGTTTATTTGCTGCAGCTGCTTGCTGGCTAGTCCAGTGGGCCCCTACTGCAGGCAAAAGACAATAGGTGGTGCCGCTTGTGTCTGGCCCCTGTTGGAGCGACCAGGCACAGGACTGCTGCTGCTGAATGTCCTCTTTAATTGAATAAGCTCAGCAACCAGCACACCTGTGCAGGTTGGACATGACATGATAGGTAGCTGTCTTTCAGGTAGTGGGTGCTGAATCTTGTTAATTGACATGGGGGTGTCATTGCTGTTGATTGACCATGCATTGGTACTGTGGTATTGGAATAATTAAAACAAATGTTGCCAGCCAGCCATCCATTGCAATAATGGATAGGACATCAGCTATGAGGCATTTGTTTGTACAAACTGCTGCTCACGACTAATGTTGTAATATAGTGTCTCCATCTGCTGGTGGTATTGAATAAGCAATAGTGCAATGATAGGGTCTGAAAAAGGAGTAAAATAAGAAGCAGCAGCATAGGAAAAAAGGAGGAAAGAAGGAAAACATGGAGAGAAGAAAAAAAGAAGGTAAAAAAAAGGTGAAAACATGTTTAAAAAAGTATTTCCATCTCTCTCTCTCTCTATATATGTATATATATATATATATATATATATATATATATATTTAAAAGAAAAAAAATTATATATATATATATATATACATATAGAGAGAGAGAAAGAGATAGATAGATAGATAGATAGATAGATACACATACATACATACATACATACAACATACATACATACATACATATGTGTGTATTGTTGGAGTTGCAAACATGGGTGCTCTTGACAAACTCAGTGCGGCTATTCCCCATTGAAAGATTGTTGCATCCAGGACCCTTAGCACTGTGATATGCTACTCAATACCACTGGCATGGCCAGGTGTAAACAACATCTGACCTTTGTTGTGTATGTAACCATGGAGATTGTGATGTCACCTAGGCCCACCAAAGAACAGCCTTGTCAGAAGCAGCACTGCCATGATCAGAAGCAGCAGCACCATAAGTTTTCAAATAAGCTGGATTTAACCAAGACAAGTGAGTCCAATAGGATGCAGGTATGTCCTCTATCCTTACAGCTTCCCGTGGCTGTTGGTTTTATACCGTTTGGGGACAGCCAAGGAGGCGTCAGCAGGCAACACAGGTAAGTGTGTGCTTGTGTGTGTGTGTGTGTGTGTGTGTGTGTGTGTGTTTCCTATGCAGATCCTAAACCCAGTATCAAATGCAAGTAGGAGGAGTAAGAAGGGTTCCTGCCAAAGCCAGGTTATGGATTGCATTTAAAAATGGTCCACCAGAGTGAAATGGACTCCCATCTTCCTGCTTAGCAATAATGATATGGGTTTAGGGTCTGCTGTGTGTACTGGTGGGTGACTGCCACCCAGCCAGAGTGTGTATGGGAGGCTGCCAGCCAGCCTCCCTTCCTACAAGTAGTGATGGTGCATGTGAAGGGGACAGCGTTGGTTCCTCCCCTTTCACAGTTATCACTTCTCATTCTTCCTTTTGGCTGGTATCAAATGTGGTGTCTGTTTATATCAGTTTAATATCTGATATGTCCCCTATCTGGTAGCATATATTAAGTGCACCACCAGGGTTCAGTGTTGGAAAGAAAGATTACCTGTTTATTTGCTGCAGCTGCTTGCTGGCTAGTCCAGTGGGCCCCTACTGCAGGCAAAAGACAATAGGTGGTGCCGCTTGTGTCTGGCCCCTGTTGGAGCGACCAGGCACAGGACTGCTGCTGCTGAATGTCCTCTTTAATTGAATAAGCTCAGCAACCAGCACACCTGTGCAGGTTGGACATGACATGATAGGTAGCTGTCTTTCAGGTAGTGGGTGCTGAATCTTGTTAATTGACCATGCATTGGTACTGTGGTATTGGAATAATTAAAACAAATGTTGCCAGCCAGCCATCCATTGCAATAATGGATAGGACATCAGCTATGAGGCATTTGTTTGTACAAACTGCTGCTCACAACTAATGTTGTAATATAGTGTCTCCATCTGCTGGTGGTATTGAATAAGCAATAGTGCAATGATAGGGTCTGAAAAAGAAGAAAAATAAGAAGCAGCAGCATAGGAAAAAAGGAGGAAAGAAGGAAAACATAGAGAGAAGAAAAAAAGAAGGTAAAAAAAAGGTGAAAACATGTTTAAAAAAGTATTTCCATCTCTCTCTCTCTATATATGTATATATATATATATATATATATATATTTAAAAGAAAAAAAAATTATATATATATATATATATATATATATACATATAGAGAGAGAGAAAGAGATAGATAGATAGATAGATAGATAGATACACATACATACATACATACATACATACATACATACATACATACATACAACATACATACATATATATGTGTGTATTGTTGGAGTTGCAAACATGGGTGCACTTGACAAACTCAGTGCGGCTATTCCCCATTGAAAGATTGTTGCATCCAGGACCCTTAGCACTGTGATATGCTACTCAATACCACTGGCATGGCCAGGTGTAAACAACATCTGACCTTTGTTGTGTATGTAACCATGGAGATTGTGATGTCACCTAGGCCCACCAAAGAACAGCCTTGTCAGAAGCAGCACTGCCATGATCAGAAGCAGCAGCACCATAAGTTTTCAAATAAGCTGGATTTAACCAAGACAAGTGAGTCCAATAGGATGCAGGTATGTCCTCTATCCTTACAGCTTCCCGTGGCTGTTGGTTTTATACCGTTTGGGGACAGCCAAGGAGGCGTCAGCAGGCAACACAGGTAAGTGTGTGCTTGTGTGTGTGTGTGTGTGTGTGTGTGTGTTTCCTATGCAGATCCTAAACCCAGTATCAAATGCAAGTAGGAGGAGTAAGAAGGGTTCCTGCCAAAGCCAGGTTATGGATTGCATTTAAAAATGGTCCATCAGAGTGAAATGGACTCCCATCTTCCTGCTTAGCAATAATGATATGGGTTTAGGGCCTGCTGTGTGTACTGGTGGGTGACTGCCACCCAGCCAGAGTGTGTATGGGAGGCTGCCAGCCAGCCTACCTTCCTACAAGTAGTGATGGTGCATGTGAAGGGGACAGCGTTGGTTCCTCCCCTTTCACAGTTATCACTTCTCATTCTTCCTTTTGGCTGGTATCAAATGTGGTGTCTGTTTATATCAGTTTACTATCTGATATGTCCCCTATCTGGTAGCATATATTAAGTGCACCACCAGGGTTCAGTGTTGGAAAGAAAGATTACCTGTTTATTTACTGCTGCAGCTGCTTGCTGGCTAGTCCAGTGGGCCCCTACTGCAGGCAAAAGACAATAGGTGGTGCCGCTTGTGTCTGGCCCCTGTTGCAGCGACCAGGCACAGGACTGCTGCTGCTGAATGTCCTCTTTAATTGAATAAGCTCAGCAACCAGCACACCTGTGCAGGTTGGACATGAGATGATAGGTAGCTGTCTTTCAGGTAGTGGGTGCTGAATCTTGTTAATTGACATGGGGGTGTCATTGCTGTTGATTGACCATGCATTGGTACTGTGGTATTGGAATAATAAAAACAAATGTTGCCAGCCAACCATCCATTGCAATAATGGATAGGACATCAGCTATGAGGCATTTGTTTGTACAAACTGCTGCTCACAACTAATGTTGTAATATAGTGTCTCCATCTGCTGGTGGTATTGAATAAGCAATAGTGCAATGATAGGGTCTGAAAAAGAAGAAAAATAAGAAGCAGCAGCATAGGAAAAAAGGAGGAAAGAAGGAAAACATGGAGAGAAGAAAAAAAGGTTAAAAAAAAAGGTGAAAACATGTTTAAAAAAGTATTTCCATCTCTCTCTCTCTCTCTATATATGTATATATATATATATATATATATATATATATATATATATATATATTTAAAAGAAAAAAAAAAATATATATATATATATATATATATATATATACATATAGAAAGAGAGAAAGAGATAGATAGATAGATACATACATACATACATACATTACATACATTACATACATTACATACATACATACATACATACATATGTGTGTATTGTTGGAGTTGCAAACATGGGTGCACTTGACAAACTCAGTGCGGCTATTCCCCATTGAAAGATTGTTGCATCCAGGACCCTTAGCACTGTGATATGCTACTCAATACCACTGGCATGGCCAGGTGTAAACAACATCTGACCTTTGTTGTGTATGTAACCATGGAGATTGTGATGTCACCTAGGCCCACCAAAGAACAGCCTTGTCAGAAGCAGCACTGCCATGAGCAGAAGCAGCAGATCCATAGGTTTTCAAATAAGCTGGATTTAACCAAGACAAGTGAGTCCAATAGGATGCAGGTATGTCCTCTATCCTTACAGCTTCCCGTGGCTGTTGGTTTTATACCGTTTGGGGACAGCCAAGGAGGCGTCAGCAGGCAACACAGGTAAGTGTGTGCTTGTGTGTGTGTGTGTGTGTGTGTGTGTGTTTCCTATGCAGATCCTAAACCCAGTATCAAATGCAAGTAGGAGGAGTAAGAAGGGTTCCTGCCAAAGCCAGGTTATGGATTGCATTTAAAAATGGTCCATCAGAGTGAAATGGACTCCCATCTTCCTGCTTAGCAATAATGATATGGGTTTAGGGCCTGCTGTGTGTACTGGTGGGTGACTGCCACCCAGCCAGAGTGTGTATGGGAGGCTGCCAGCCAGCCTACCTTCCTACAAGTAGTGATGGTGCATGTGAAGGGGACAGCGTTGGTTCCTCCCCTTTCACAGTTATCACTTCTCATTCTTCCTTTTGGCTGGTATCAAATGTGGTGTCTGTTTATATCAGTTTAATATCTGATATGTCCCCTATATGGTAGCATATATTAAATGCACCACCAGGGTTCAGTGTTGGAAAGAAAGATTACCTGTTTATTTGCTGCAGCTGCTTGCTGGCTAGTCCAGTGGGCCCCTACTGCAGGCAAAAGACAATAGGTGGTGCCGCTTGTGTCTGGCCCCTGTTGGAGCGACCAGGCACAGGACTGCTGCTGCTGAATGTCCTCTTTAATTGAATAAGCTCAGCAACCAGCACACCTGTGCAGGTTGGACATGACATGATAGGTAGCTGTCTTTCAGGTAGTGGGTGCTGAATCTTGTTAATTGACATGGGGGTGTCATTGCTGTTGATTGACCATGCATTGGTACTGTGGTATTGGAATAATTAAAACAAATGTTGCCAGCCAGCCATCCATTGCAATAATGGATAGGACATCAGCTATGAGGCATTTGTTTGTACAAACTGCTGCTCACGACTAATGTTGTAATATAGTGTCTCCATCTGCTGGTGGTATTGAATAAGCAATAGTGCAATGATAGGGTCTGAAAAAGGAGTAAAATAAGAAGCAGCAGCATAGGAAAAAAGGAGGAAAGAAGGAAAACATGGAGAGAAGAAAAAAAGAAGGTAAAAAAAAGGTGAAAACATGTTTAAAAAAGTATTTCCATCTCTCTCTCTCTCTATATATGTATATATATATATATATATATATATATATATATTTAAAAGAAAAAAAAATTATATATATATATATATATACATATAGAGAGAGAGAAAGAGATAGATAGATAGATAGATAGATAGATAGATACACATACATACATACATACATACATACATACATACATATGTGTGTATTGTTGGAGTTGCAAACATGGGTGCTCTTGACAAACTCAGTGCGGCTATTCCCCATTGAAAGATTGTTGCATCCAGGACCCTTAGCACTGTGATATGCTACTCAATACCACTGGCATGGCCAGGTGTAAACAACATCTGACCTTTGTTGTGTATGTAACCATGGAGATTGTGATGTCACCTAGGCCCACCAAAGAACAGCCTTGTCAGAAGCAGCACTGCCATGATCAGAAGCAGCAGCACCATAAGTTTTCAAATAAGCTGGATTTAACCAAGACAAGTGAGTCCAATAGGATGCAGGTATGTCCTCTATCCTTACAGCTTCCCGTGGCTGTTGGTTTTATACCGTTTGGGGACAGCCAAGGAGGCGTCAGCAGGCAACACAGGTAAGTGTGTGCTTGTGTGTGTGTGTGTGTGTGTGTGTGTGTGTGTTTCCTATGCAGATCCTAAACCCAGTATCAAATGCAAGTAGGAGGAGTAAGAAGGGTTCCTGCCAAAGCCAGGTTATGGATTGCATTTAAAAATGGTCCATCAGAGTGAAATGGACTCCCATCTTCCTGCTTAGCAATAATGATATGGGTTTAGGGCCTGCTGTGTGTACTGGTGGGTGACTGCCACCCAGCCAGAGTGTGTATGGGAGGCTGCCAGCCAGCCTACCTTCCTACAAGTAGTGATGGTGCATGTGAAGGGGACAGCGTTGGTTCCTCCCCTTTCACAGTTATCACTTCTCATTCTTCCTTTTGGCTGGTATCAAATGTGGTGTCTGTTTCTATCAGTTTACTATCTGATATGTCCCCTATCTGGTAGCATATATTAAGTGCACCACCAGGGTTCAGTGTTGGAAAGAAAGATTACCTGTTTATTTACTGCTGCAGCTGCTTGCTGGCTAGTCCAGTGGGCCCCTACTGCAGGCAAAAGACAATAGGTGGTGCCGCTTGTGTCTGGCCCCTGTTGCAGCGACCAGGCACAGGACTGCTGCTGCTGAATGTCCTCTTTAATTGAATAAGCTCAGCAACCAGCACACCTGTGCAGGTTGGACATGACATGATAGGTAGCTGTCTTTCAGGTAGTGGGTGCTGAATCTTGTTAATTGACATGGGGGTGTCATTGCTGTTGATTGACCATGCATTGGTACTGTGGTATTGGAATAATAAAAACAAATGTTGCCAGCCAACCATCCATTGCAATAATGGATAGGACATCAGCTATGAGGCATTTGTTTGTACAAACTGCTGCTCACAACTAATGTTGTAATATAGTGTCTCCATCTGCTGGTGGTATTGAATAAGCAATAGTGCAATGATAGGGTCTGAAAAAGAAGAAAAATAAGAAGCAGCAGCATAGGAAAAAAGGAGGAAAGAAGGAAAACATGGAGAGAAGAAAAAAAGAAGGTTAAAAAAAAAGGTGAAAACATGTTTAAAAAAGTATTTCCATCTCTCTCTCTCTCTATATATGTGTATATATATATATATATATATATATATATTTAAAAGGAAAAAAAATTATATACAATATATATATACATATAGAAAGAGAGAAAGAGATAGATAGATAGATACATACATACATACATTACATACATTACATACATACATTACATACATACATACATATGTGTGTATTGTTGGAGTTGCAAACATGGGTGCACTTGACAAACTCAGTGCTGCTATTCCCCATTGAAAGATTGTTGCATCCAGGACCCTTAGCAGTGTGATATGCTACTCAATACCACTGGCATGGCCAGGTGTAAACAACATCTGACCTTTGTTGTGTATGTAACCATGGAGATTGTGATGTCACCTAGGCCCACCAAAGAACAGCCTTGTCAGAAGCAGCACTGCCATGAGCAGAAGCAGCAGATCCATAGGTTTTCAAATAAGCTGGATTTAACCAAGACAAGTGAGTCCAATAGGATGCAGGTATGTCCTCTATCCTTACAGCTTCCCGTGGCTGTTGGTTTTATACCGTTTGGGGACAGCCAAGGAGGCGTCAGCAGGCAACACAGGTAAGTGTGTGCTTGTGTGTGTGTGTGTGTTTCCTATGCAGATCCTAAACCCAGTATCAAATGCAAGTAGGAGGAGTAAGAAGGGTTCCTGCCAAAGCCAGGTTATGGATTGCATTTAAAAATGGTCCATCAGAGTGAAATGGACTCCCATCTTCCTGCTTAGCAATAATGATATGGGTTTAGGGTCTGCTGTGTGTACTGGTGGGTGACTGCCACCCAGCCAGAGTGTGTATGGGAGGCTGCCAGCCAGCCTCCCTTCCTACAAGTAGTGATGGTGCATGTGAAGGGGACAGCGTTGGTTCCTCCCCTTTCACAGTTATCACTTCTCATTCTTCCTTTTGGCTGGTATCAAATGTGGTGTCTGTTTATATCAGTTTAATATCTGATATGTCCCCTATCTGGTAGCATATATTAAGTGCACCACCAGGGTTCAGTGTTGGAAAGAAAGATTACCTGTTTATTTGCTGCAGCTGCTTGCTGGCTAGTCCAGTGGGCCCCTACTGCAGGCAAAAGACAATAGGTGGTGCCGCTTGTGTCTGGCCCCTGTTGGAGCGACCAGGCACAGGACTGCTGCTGCTGAATGTCCTCTTTAATTGAATAAGCTCAGCAACCAGCACATCTGTGCAGGTTGGACATGACATGATAGGTAGCTGTCTTTCAGGTAGTGGGTGCTGAATCTTGTTAATTGACCATGCATTGGTACTGTGGTATTGGAATAATTAAAACAAATGTTGCCAGCCAGCCATCCATTGCAATAATGGATAGGACATCAGCTATGAGGCATTTGTTTGTACAAACTGCTGCTCACAACTAATGTTGTAATATAGTGTCTCCATCTGCTGGTGGTATTGAATAAGCAATAGTGCAATGATAGGGTCTGAAAAAGAAGAAAAATAAGAAGCAGCAGCATAGGAAAAAAGGAGGAAAGAAGGAAAACATGGAGAGAAGAAAAAAAGAAGGTAAAAAAAAGGTGAAAACATGTTTAAAAAAGTATTTCCATCTCTCTCGCTCTATATATGTATATATATATATATATATATATATATATATATTTAAAAGAAAAAAAAATTATATATATATATATATATATATATATATATATATACATATAGAGAGAGAGAAAGAGATAGATAGATAGATAGATAAATAGATACACATACATACATACATACATACATACAACATACATACATATATATGTGTGTATTGTTGGAGTTGCAAACATGGGTGCACTTGACAAACTCAGTGCGGCTATTCCCCATTGAAAGATTGTTGCATCCAGGACCCTTAGCACTGTGATATGCTACTCAATACCACTGGCATGGCCAGGTGTAAACAACATCTGACCTTTGTTGTGTATGTAACCATGGAGATTGTGATGTCACCTAGGCCCACCAAAGAACAGCCTTGTCAGAAGCAGCACTGCCATGATCAGAAGCAGCAGCACCATAAGTTTTCAAATAAGCTGGATTTAACCAAGACAAGTGAGTCCAATAGGATGCAGGTATGTCCTCTATCCTTACAGCTTCCCGTGGCTGTTGGTTTTATACCGTTTGGGGACAGCCAAGGAGGCGTCAGCAGACAACACAGGTAAGTGTGTGCTTGTGTGTGTGTGTGTGTGTTTCCTATGCAGATCCTAAACCCATTATCAAATGCAAGTAGGAGGAGTAAGAAGGGTTCCTGCCAAAGCCAGGTTATGGATTGCATTTAAAAATGGTCCATCAGAGTGAAATGGACTCCCATCTTCCTGCTTAGCAATAATGATATGGGTTTAGGGCCTGCTGTGTGTACTGGTGGGTGACTGCCACCCAGCCAGAGTGTGTATGGGAGGCTGCCAGCCAGCCTACCTTCCTACAAGTAGTGATGGTGCATGTGAAGGGGACAGCGTTGGTTCCTCCCCTTTCACAGTTATCACTTCTCATTCTTCCTTTTGGCTGGTATCAAATGTGGTGTCTGTTTATATCAGTTTACTATCTGAAATGTCCCCTATCTGGTAGCATATATTAAGTGCACCACCAGGGTTCAGTGTTGGAAAGAAAGATTACCTGTTTATTTACTGCTGCAGCTGCTTGCTGGCTAGTCCAGTGGGCCCCTACTGCAGGCAAAAGACAATAGGTGGTGCCGCTTGTGTCTGGCCCCTGTTGCAGCGACCAGGCACAGGACTGCTGCTGCTGAATGTCCTCTTTAATTGAATAAGCTCAGCAACCAGCACACCTGTGCAGGTTGGACATGACATGATAGGTAGCTGTCTTTCAGGTAGTGGGTGCTGAATCTTGTTAATTGACATGGGGGTGTCATTGCTGTTGATTGACCATGCATTGGTACTGTGGTATTGGAATAATAAAAACAAATGTTGCCAGCCAACCATCCATTGCAATAATGGATAGGACATCAGCTATGAGGCATTTGTTTGTACAAACTGCTGCTCACAACTAATGTTGTAATATAGTGTCTCCATCTGCTGGTGGTATTGAATAAGCAATAGTGCAATGATAGGGTCTGAAAAAGAAGAAAAATAAGAAGCAGCAGCATAGGAAAATAGGAGGAAAGAAGGAAAACATGGAGAGAAGAAAAAAAGAAGGTTAAAAAAAAAGGTGAAAACATGTTTAAAAAAGTATTTCCATCTCTCTCTCTCTCTATATATGTGTATATATATATATATATATATATATATATATATATATATATATTTAAAAGAAAAAAAAATTATATATATATATATATATATATATATATATATATATATATACATATAGAAAGAGAGAAAGAGATAGATAGATAGATAGATACATACATACATACATTACATACATTACATACATACATTACATACATACATACATATGTGTGTATTGTTGGAGTTGCAAACATGGGTGCACTTGACAAACTCAGTGCTGCTATTCCCCATTGAAAGATTGTTGCATCCAGGACCCTTAGCAGTGTGATATGCTACTCAATACCACTGGCATGGCCAGGTGTAAACAACATCTGACCTTTGTTGTGTATGTAACCATGGAGATTGTGATGTCACCTAGGCCCACCAAAGAACAGCCTTGTCAGAAGCAGCACTGCCATGAGCAGAAGCAGCAGATCCATAGGTTTTCAAATAAGCTGGATTTAACCAAGACAAGTGAGTCCAATAGGATGCAGGTATGTCCTCTATCCTTACAGCTTCCCGTGGCTGTTGGTTTTATACCGTTTGGGGACAGCCAAGGAGGCGTCAGCAGGCAACACAGGTAAGTGTGTGCTTGTGTGTGTGTGTGTGTGTGTGTGTTTCCTATGCAGATCCTAAACCCAGTATCAAATGCAAGTAGGAGGAGTAAGAAGGGTTCCTGCCAAAGCCAGGTTATGGATTGCATTTAAAAATGGTCCATCAGAGTGAAATGGACTTCCATCTTCCTGCTTAGCAATAATGATATGGGTTTAGGGTCTGCTGTGTGTACTGGTGGGTGACTGCCACCCAGCCAGAGTGTGTATGGGAGGCTGCCAGCCAGCCTCCCTTCCTACAAGTAGTGATGGTGCATGTGAAGGGGACAGCGTTGGTTCCTCCCCTTTCACAGTTATCACTTCTCATTCTTCCTTTTGGCTGGTATCAAATGTGGTGTCTGTTTATATCAGTTTAATATCTGATATGTCCCCTATCTGGTAGCATATATTAAGTGCACCACCAGGGTTCAGTGTTGGAAAGAAAGATTACCTGTTTATTTGCTGCAGCTGCTTGCTGGCTAGTCCAGTGGGCCCCTACTGCAGGCAAAAGACAATAGGTGGTGCCGCTTGTGTCTGGCCCCTGTTGGAGCGACCAGGCACAGGACTGCTGCTGCTGAATGTCCTCTTTAATTGAATAAGCTCAGCAACCAGCACATCTGTGCAGGTTGGACATGACATGATAGGTAGCTGTCTTTCAGGTAGTGGGTGCTGAATCTTGTTAATTGACCATGCATTGGTACTGTGGTATTGGAATAATTAAAACAAATGTTGCCAGCCAGCCATCCATTGCAATAATGGATAGGACATCAGCTATGAGGCATTTGTTTGTACAAACTGCTGCTCACAACTAATGTTGTAATATAGTGTCTCCATCTGCTGGTGGTATTGAATAAGCAATAGTGCAATGATAGGGTCTGAAAAAGAAGAAAAATAAGAAGCAGCAGCATAGGAAAAAAGGAGGAAAGAAGGAAAACATGGAGAGAAGAAAAAAAGAAGGTAAAAAAAAGGTGAAAACATGTTTAAAAAAGTATTTCCATCTCTCTCTCTCTATATATGTATATATATATATATATATATATATTTAAAAGAAAAAAAAATTATATATATATATATATATATATATATATATATATACATATAGAGAGAGAGAGAGAAAGAGATAGATAGATACACATACATACATACATACATACATACATACATACATACAACATACATACATATATATGTGTGTATTGTTGGAGTTGCAAACATGGGTGCACTTGACAAACTCAGTGCGGCTATTCCCCATTGAAAGATTGTTGCATCCAGGACCCTTAGCACTGTGATATGCTACTCAATACCACTGGCATGGCCAGGTGTAAACAACATCTGACCTTTGTTGTGTATGTAACCATGGAGATTGTGATGTCACCTAGGCCCACCAAAGAACAGCCTTGTCAGAAGCAGCACTGCCATGATCAGAAGCAGCAGCACCATAAGTTTTCAAATAAGCTGGATTTAACCAAGACAAGTGAGTCCAATAGGATGCAGGTATGTCCTCTATCCTTACAGCTTCCCGTGGCTGTTGGTTTTATACCGTTTGGGGACAGCCAAGGAGGCGTCAGCAGACAACACAGGTAAGTGTGTGCTTGTGTGTGTGTGTGTGTTTCCTATGCAGATCCTAAACCCAGTATCAAATGCAAGTAGGAGGAGTAAGAAGGGTTCCTGCCAAAGCCAGGTTATGGATTGCATTTAAAAATGGTCCATCAGAGTGAAATGGACTCCCATCTTCCTGCTTAGCAATAATGATATGGGTTTAGGGCCTGCTGTGTGTACTGGTGGGTGACTGCCACCCAGCCAGAGTGTGTATGGGAGGCTGCCAGCCAGCCTACCTTCCTACAAGTAGTGATGGTGCATGTGAAGGGGACAGCGTTGGTTCCTCCCCTTTCACAGTTATCACTTCTCATTCTTCCTTTTGGCTGGTATCAAATGTGGTGTCTGTTTATATCAGTTTAATATCTGATATGTCCCCTATCTGGTAGCATATATTAAGTGCACCACCAGGGTTCAGTGTTGGAAAGAAAGATTACCTGTTTATTTACTGCTGCAGCTGCTTGCTGGCTAGTCCAGTGGGCCCCTACTGCAGGCAAAAGACAATAGGTGGTGTCGCTTGTGTCTGGCCCCTGTTGGAGCGACCAGGCACAGGACTGCTGCTGCTGAATGTCCTCTTTAATTGAATAAGCTCAGCAACCAGCACACCTGAGCAGGTTGGACATGACATGATAGGTAGCTGTCTTTCAGGTAGTGGGTGCTGAATCTTGTTAATTGACATGGGGGTGTCATTGCTGTTGATTGACCATGCATTGGTACTGTGGTATTGGAATAATAAAAACAAATGTTGCCAGCCAACCATCCATTGCAATAATGGATAGGACATCAGCTATGAGGCATTTGTTTGTACAAACTGCTGCTCACAACTAATGTTGTAATATAGTGTCTCCATCTGCTGGTGGTATTGAATAAGCAATAGTGCAATGATAGGGTCTGAAAAAGAAGAAAAATAAGAAGCAGCAGCATAGGAAAAAAGGAGGAAAGAAGGAAAACATGGAGAGAAGAAAAAAAGAAGGTTAAAAAAAAAGGTGAAAACATGTTTAAAAAAGTATTTCCATCTCTCTCTCTCTCTCTCTCTCTCTATATATATATATATATATATACATATAGAAAGAGAGAAAGAGATAGATAGATAGATAGATAGATACATACATACATACATACATACATACATACATACATATGTGTGTATTGTTGGAGTTGCAAACATGGGTGCACTTGACAAACTCAGTGCGGCTATTCCCCATTGAAAGATTGTTGCATCCAGGACCCTTAGCACTGTGATATGCTACTCAATACCACTGGCATGGCCAGGTGTAAACAACATCTGACCTTTGTTGTGTATGTAACCATGGAGATTGTGATGTCACCTAGGCCCACCAAAGAACAGCCTTGTCAGAAGCAGCACTGCCATGAGCAGAAGCAGCAGATCCATAGGTTTTCAAATAAGCTGGATTTAACCAAGACAAGTGAGTCCAATAGGATGCAGGTATGTCCTCTATCCTTACAGCTTCCCGTGGCTGTTGGTTTTATACCGTTTGGGGACAGCCAAGGAGGCGTCAGCAGGCAACACAGGTAAGTGTGTGCTTGTGTGTGTGTGTGTGTGTGTTTCCTATGCAGATCCTAAACCCAGTATCAAATGCAAGTAGGAGGAGTAAGAAGGGTTCCTGCCAAAGCCAGGTTATGGATTGCATTTAAAAATGGTCCATCAGAGTGAAATGGACTCCCATCTTCCTGCTTAGCAATAATGATATGGGTTTAGGGTCTGCTGTGTGTACTGGTGGGTGACTGCCACCCAGCCAGAGTGTGTATGGGAGGCTGCCAGCCAGCCTCCCTTCCTACAAGTAGTGATGGTGCATGTGAAGGGGACAGCGTTGGTTCCTCCCCTTTCACAGTTATCACTTCTCATTCTTCCTTTTGGCTGGTATCAAATGTGGTGTCTGTTTATATCAGTTTAATATCTGATATGTCCCCTATCTGGTAGCATATATTAAGTGCACCACCAGGGTTCAGTGTTGGAAAGAAAGATTACCTGTTTATTTGCTGCAGCTGCTTGCTGGCTAGTCCAGTGGGCCCCTACTGCAGGCAAAAGACAATAGGTGGTGCCGCTTGTGTCTGGCCCCTGTTGGAGCGACCAGGCACAGGACTGCTGCTGCTGAATGTCCTCTTTAATTGAATAAGCTCAGCAACCAGCACACCTGTGCAGGTTGGACATGACATGATAGGTAGCTGTCTTTCAGGTAGTGGGTGCTGAATCTTGTTAATTGACCATGCATTGGTACTGTGGTATTGGAATAATTAAAACAAATGTTGCCAGCCAGCCATCCATTGCAATAATGGATAGGACATCAGCTATGAGGCATTTGTTTGTACAAACTGCTGCTCACAACTAATGTTGTAATATAGTGTCTCCATCTGCTGGTGGTATTGAATAAGCAATAGTGCAATGATAGGGTCTGAAAAAGAAGAAAAATAAGAAGCAGCAGCATAGGAAAAAAGGAGGAAAGAAGGAAAACATGGAGAGAAGAAAAAAAGAAGGTAAAAAAAAGGTGAAAACATGTTTAAAAAAGTATTTCCATCTCTCTCTCTCTATATATGTATATATATATATATATATATATATATATATATATTTAAAAGAAAAAAAAAATATATATATATATATATATATATATATATATATATACATATAGAGAGAGAGAAAGAGATAGATAGATAGATAGATAGATAGATAGATACACATACATACATACATACATACATACATACATACAACATACATACATATATATGTGTGTATTGTTGGAGTTGCAAACATGGGTGCACTTGACAAACTCAGTGCGGCTATTCCCCATTGAAAGATTGTTGCATCCAGGACCCTTAGCACTGTGATATGCTACTCAATACCACTGGCATGGCCAGGTGTAAACAACATCTGACCTTTGTTGTGTATGTAACCATGGAGATTGTGATGTCACCTAGGCCCACCAAAGAACAGCCTTGTCAGAAGCAGCACTGCCATGATCAGAAGCAGCAGCACCATAAGTTTTCAAATAAGCTGGATTTAACCAAGACAAGTGAGTCCAATAGGATGCAGGTATGTCCTCTATCCTTACAGCTTCCCGTGGCTGTTGGTTTTATACCGTTTGGGGACAGCCAAGGAGGCGTCAGCAGACAACACAGGTAAGTGTGTGCTTGTGTGTGTGTGTGTTTCCTATGCAGATCCTAAACCCAGTATCAAATGCAAGTAGGAGGAGTAAGAAGGGTTCCTGCCAAAGCCAGGTTATGGATTGCATTTAAAAATGGTCCATCAGAGTGAAATGGACTCCCATCTTCCTGCTTAGCAATAATGATATGGGTTTAGGGCCTGCTGTGTGTACTGGTGGGTGACTGCCACCCAGCCAGAGTGTGTATGGGAGGCTGACAGCCAGCCTACCTTCCTACAAGTAGTGATGGTGCATGTGAAGGGGACAGCGTTGGTTCCTCCCCTTTCACAGTTATCACTTCTCATTCTTCCTTTTGGCTGGTATCAAATGTGGTGTCTGTTTATATCAGTTTAATATCTGATATGTCCCCTATCTGGTAGCATATATTAAGTGCACCACCAGGGTTCAGTGTTGGAAAGAAAGATTACCTGTTTATTTACTGCTGCAGCTGCTTGCTGGCTAGTCCAGTGGGCCCCTACTGCAGGCAAAAGACAATAGGTGGTGCCGCTTGCGTCTGGCCCCTGTTGGAGCGACCAGGCACAGGACTGCTGCTGCTGAATGTCCTCTTTAATTGAATAAGCTCAGCAACCAGCACACCTGTGCAGGTTGGACATGACATGATAGGTAGCTGTCTTTCAGGTAGTGGGTGCTGAATCTTGTTAATTGACATGGGGGTGTCATTGCTGTTGATTGACCATGCATTGGTACTGTGGTATTGGAATAATAAAAACAAATGTTGCCAGCCAACCATCCATTGCAATAATGGATAGGACATCAGCTATGAGGCATTTGTTTGTACAAACTGCTGCTCACAACTAATGTTGTAATATAGTGTCTCCATCTGCTGGTGGTATTGAATAAGCAATAGTGCAATGATAGGGTCTGAAAAAGAAGAAAAATAAGAAGCAGCAGCATAGGAAAAAAGGAGGAAAGAAGGAAAACATGGAGAGAAGAAAAAAAGAAGGTTAAAAAAAAAGGTGAAAACATGTTTAAAAAAGTATTTCCATCTCTCTCTCTCTCTCTCTCTCTCTCTCTCTCTCTCTCTCTCTCTCTCTCTCTCTCTCTCTCTATAGAGAAAGAGATAGATAGATAGATAGATAGATAGATAGATACATAGATACATACATACATACATACATACATACATACATACATATGTGTGTATTGTTGGAGTTGCAAACATGGGTGCACTTGACAAACTCAGTGCGGCTATTCCCCATTGAAAGATTGTTGCATCCAGGACCCTTAGCACTGTGATATGCTACTCAATACCACTGGCATGGCCAGGTGTAAACAACATCTGACCTTTGTTGTGTATGTAACCATGGAGATTGTGATGTCACCTAGGCCCACCAAAGAACAGCCTTGTCAGAAGCAGCACTGCCATGAGCAGAAGCAGCAGATCCATAGGTTTTCAAATAAGCTGGATTTAACCAAGACAAGTGAGTCCAATAGGATGCAGGTTTGTCCTCTATCCTTACAGCTTCCCGTGGCTGTTGGTTTTATACCGTTTGGGGACAGCCAAGGAGGCGTCAGCAGGCAACACAGGTAAGTGTGTGCTTGTGTGTGTGTGTGTGTGTGTGTGTGTTTCCTATGCAGATCCTAAATCCAGTATCAAATGCAAGTAGGAGGAGTAAGAAGGGTTTCTGCCAAAGCCAGGTTATGGATTGCATTTAAAAATGGTCCATCAGAGTGAAATGGACTCCCATCTTCCTGCTTAGCAATAATGATATGGGTTTAGGGTCTGCTGTGTGTACTGGTGGGTGACTGCCACCCAGCCAGAGTGTGTATGGGAGGCTGCCAGCCAGCCTCCCTTCCTACAAGTAGTGATGGTGCATGTGAAGGGGACAGCGTTGGTTCCTCCCCTTTCACAGTTATCACTTCTCATTCTTCCTTTTGGCTGGTATCAAATGTGGTGTCTGTTTATATCAGTTTAATATCTGATATGTCCCCTATCTGGTAGCATATATTAAGTGCACCACCAGGGTTCAGTGTTGGAAAGAAAGATTACCTGTTTATTTGCTGCAGCTGCTTGCTGGCTAGTCCAGTGGGCCCCTACTGCAGGCAAAAGACAATAGGTGGTGCCGCTTGTGTCTGGCCCCTGTTGGAGCGACCAGGCACAGGACTGCTGCTGCTGAATGTCCTCTTTAATTGAATAAGCTCAGCAACCAGCACACCTGTGCAGGTTGGACATGACATGATAGGTAGCTGTCTTTCAGGTAGTGGGTGCTGAATCTTGTTAATTGACCATGCATTGGTACTGTGGTATTGGAATAATTAAAACAAATGTTGCCAGCCAGCCATCCATTGCAATAATGGATAGGACATCAGCTATGAGGCATTTGTTTGTACAAACTGCTGCTCACAACTAATGTTGTAATATAGTGTCTCCATCTGCTGGTGGTATTGAATAAGCAATAGTGCAATGATAGGGTCTGAAAAAGAAGAAAAATAAGAAGCAGCAGCATAGGAAAAAAGGAGGAAAGAAGGAAAACATAGAGAGAAGAAAAAAAGAAGGTAAAAAAAAGGTGAAAACATGTTTAAAAAAGTATTTCCATCTCTCTCTCTCTATATATGTATATATATATATATATATATATATATATATATATTTAAAAGAAAAAAAAATTATATATATATATATATATATATATATATATATATATATATACATATAGAGAGAGAGAAAGAGATAGATAGATAGATAGATACACATACATACATACATACATACATACATACATACATACAACATACATACATATATATGTGTGTATTGTTGGAGTTGCAAACATGGGTGCACTTGACAAACTCAGTGCGGCTATTCCCCATTGAAAGATTGTTGCATCCAGGACCCTTAGCACTGTGATATGCTACTCAATACCACTGGCATGGCCAGGTGTAAACAACATCTGACCTTTGTTGTGTATGTAACCATGGAGATTGTGATGTCACCTAGGCCCACCAAAGAACAGCCTTGTCAGAAGCAGCACTGCCATGATCAGAAGCAGCAGCACCATAAGTTTTCAAATAAGCTGGATTTAACCAAGACAAGTGAGTCCAATAGGATGCAGGTATGTCCTCTATCCTTACAGCTTCCCGTGGCTGTTGGTTTTATACCGTTTGGGGACAGCCAAGGAGGCGTCAGCAGGCAACACAGGTAAGTGTGTGCTTGTGTGTGTGTGTGTGTGTGTGTGTGTGTGTTTCCTATGCAGATCCTAAACCCAGTATCAAATGCAAGTAGGAGGAGTAAGAAGGGTTCCTGCCAAAGCCAGGTTATGGATTGCATTTAAAAATGGTCCATCAGAGTGAAATGGACTCCCATCTTCCTGCTTAGCAATAATGATATGGGTTTAGGGCCTGCTGTGTGTACTGGTGGGTGACTGCCACCCAGCCAGAGTGTGTATGGGAGGCTGCCAGCCAGCCTACCTTCCTACAAGTAGTGATGGTGCATGTGAAGGGGACAGCGTTGGTTCCTCCCCTTTCACAGTTATCACTTCTCATTCTTCCTTTTGGCTGGTATCAAATGTGGTGTCTGTTTATATCAGTTTACTATCTGATATGTCCCCTATCTGGTAGCATATATTAAGTGCACCACCAGGGTTCAGTGTTGGAAAGAAAGATTACCTGTTTATTTACTGCTGCAGCTGCTTGCTGGCTAGTCCAGTGGGCCCCTACTACAGGCAAAAGACAATAGGTGGTGCCGCTTGTGTCTGGCCCCTGTTGCAGCGACCAGGCACAGGACTGCTGCTGCTGAATGTCCTCTTTAATTGAATAAGCTCAGCAACCAGCACACCTGTGCAGGTTGGACATGACATGATAGGTAGCTGTCTTTCAGGTAGTGGGTGCTGAATCTTGTTAATTGACATGGGGGTGTCATTGCTGTTGATTGACCATGCATTGGTACTGTGGTATTGGAATAATAAAAACAAATGTTGCCAGCCAACCATCCATTGCAATAATGGATAGGACATCAGCTATGAGGCATTTGTTTGTACAAACTGCTGCTCACAACTAATGTTGTAATATAGTGTCTCCATCTGCTGGTGGTATTGAATAAGCAATAGTGCAATGATAGGGTCTGAAAAAGAAGAAAAATAAGAAGCAGCAGCATAGGAAAATAGGAGGAAAGAAGGAAAACATGGAGAGAAGAAAAAAAGAAGGTTAAAAAAAAAGGTGAAAACATGTTTAAAAAAGTATTTCCATCTCTCTCTCTCTCTATATATGTGTATATATATATATATATATATATATATATATATATATATATATATTTAAAAGAAAAAAAAATTATATATATATATATATATATATACATATAGAAAGAGAGAAAGAGATAGATAGATAGATAGATACATACATACATACATTACATACATTACATACATACATTACATACATACATACATATGTGTGTATTGTTGGAGTTGCAAACATGGGTGCACTTGACAAACTCAGTGCTGCTATTCCCCATTGAAAGATTGTTGCATCCAGGACCCTTAGCAGTGTGATATGCTACTCAATACCACTGGCATGGCCAGGTGTAAACAACATCTGACCTTTGTTGTGTATGTAACCATGGAGATTGTGATGTCACCTAGGCCCACCAAAGAACAGCCTTGTCAGAAGCAGCACTGCCATGAGCAGAAGCAGCAGATCCATAGGTTTTCAAATAAGCTGGATTTAACCAAGACAAGTGAGTCCAATAGGATGCAGGTATGTCCTCTATCCTTACAGCTTCCCGTGGCTGTTGGTTTTATACCGTTTGGGGACAGCCAAGGAGGCGTCAGCAGGCAACACAGGTAAGTGTGTGCTTGTGTGTGTGTGTGTGTGTGTGTGTGTTTCCTATGCAGATCCTAAACCCAGTATCAAATGCAAGTAGGAGGAGTAAGAAGGGTTCCTGCCAAAGCCAGGTTATGGATTGCATTTAAAAATGGTCCATCAGAGTGAAATGGACTCCCATCTTCCTGCTTAGCAATAATGATATGGGTTTAGGGTCTGCTGTGTGTACTGGTGGGTGACTGCCACCCAGCCAGAGTGTGTATGGGAGGCTGCCAGCCAGCCTCCCTTCCTACAAGTAGTGATGGTGCATGTGAAGGGGACAGCGTTGGTTCCTCCCCTTTCACAGTTATCACTTCTCATTCTTCCTTTTGGCTGGTATCAAATGTGGTGTCTGTTTATATCAGTTTAATATCTGTTATGTCCCCTATCTGGTAGCATATATTAAGTGCACCACCAGGGTTCAGTGTTGGAAAGAAAGATTACCTGTTTATTTGCTGCAGCTGCTTGCTGGCTAGTCCAGTGGGCCCCTACTGCAGGCAAAAGACAATAGGTGGTGCCGCTTGTGTCTGGCCCCTGTTGGAGCGACCAGGCACAGGACTGCTGCTGCTGAATGTCCTCTTTAATTGAATAAGCTCAGCAACCAGCACATCTGTGCAGGTTGGACATGACATGATAGGTAGCTGTCTTTCAGGTAGTGGGTGCTGAATCTTGTTAATTGACCATGCATTGGTACTGTGGTATTGGAATAATTAAAACAAATGTTGCCAGCCAGCCATCCATTGCAATAATGGATAGGACATCAGCTATGAGGCATTTGTTTGTACAAACTGCTGCTCACAACTAATGTTGTAATATAGTGTCTCCATCTGCTGGTGGTATTGAATAAGCAATAGTGCAATGATAGGGTCTGAAAAAGAAGAAAAATAAGAAGCAGCAGCATAGGAAAAAAGGAGGAAAGAAGGAAAACATGGAGAGAAGAAAAAAAGAAGGTAAAAAAAAGGTGAAAACATGTTTAAAAAAGTATTTCCATCTCTCTCTCTCTATATATGTATATATATATATATATATATATATATATATTTAAAAGAAAAAAAAATTATATATATATATATATATATATATATATATATATATATATATACATATAGAGAGAGAGAGAGAAAGAGATAGATAGATAGATAGATACACATACATACATACATACATACATACATACATACATACAACATACATACATATATATGTGTGTATTGTTGGAGTTGCAAACATGGGTGCACTTGACAAACTCAGTGCGGCTATTCCCCATTGAAAGATTGTTGCATCCAGGACCCTTAGCACTGTGATATGCTACTCAATACCACTGGCATGGCCAGGTGTAAACAACATCTGACCTTTGTTGTGTATGTAACCATGGAGATTGTGATGTCACCTAGGCCCACCAAAGAACAGCCTTGTCAGAAGCAGCACTGCCATGATCAGAAGCAGCAGCACCATAAGTTTTCAAATAAGCTGGATTTAACCAAGACAAGTGAGTCCAATAGGATGCAGGTATGTCCTCTATCCTTACAGCTTCCCGTGGCTGTTGGTTTTATACCGTTTGGGGACAGCCAAGGAGGCGTCAGCAGACAACACAGGTAAGTGTGTGCTTGTGTGTGTGTGTGTGTTTCCTATGCAGATCCTAAACCCAGTATCAAATGCAAGTAGGAGGAGTAAGAAGGGTTCCTGCCAAAGCCAGGTTATGGATTGCATTTAAAAATGGTCCATCAGAGTGAAATGGACTCCCATCTTCCTGCTTAGCAATAATGATATGGGTTTAGGGCCTGCTGTGTGTACTGGTGGGTGACTGCCACCCAGCCAGAGTGTGTATGGGAGGCTGCCAGCCAGCCTACCTTCCTACAAGTAGTGATGGTGCATGTGAAGGGGACAGCGTTGGTTCCTCCCCTTTCACAGTTATCACTTCTCATTCTTCCTTTTGGCTGGTATCAAATGTGGTGTCTGTTTATATCAGTTTAATATCTGATATGTCCCCTATCTGGTAGCATATATTAAGTGCACCACCAGGGTTCAGTGTTGGAAAGAAAGATTACCTGTTTATTTACTGCTGCAGCTGCTTGCTGGCTAGTCCAGTGGGCCCCTACTGCAGGCAAAAGACAATAGGTGGTGTCGCTTGTGTCTGGCCCCTGTTGGAGCGACCAGGCACAGGACTGCTGCTGCTGAATGTCCTCTTTAATTGAATAAGCTCAGCAACCAGCACACCTGAGCAGGTTGGACATGACATGATAGGTAGCTGTCTTTCAGGTAGTGGGTGCTGAATCTTGTTAATTGACATGGGGGTGTCATTGCTGTTGATTGACCATGCATTGGTACTGTGGTATTGGAATAATAAAAACAAATGTTGCCAGCCAACCATCCATTGCAATAATGGATAGGACATCAGCTATGAGGCATTTGTTTGTACAAACTGCTGCTCACAACTAATGTTGTAATATAGTGTCTCCATCTGCTGGTGGTATTGAATAAGCAATAGTGCAATGATAGGGTCTGAAAAAGAAGAAAAATAAGAAGCAGCAGCATAGGAAAAAAGGAGGAAAGAAGGAAAACATGGAGAGAAGAAAAAAAGAAGGTTAAAAAAAAAGGTGAAAACATGTTTAAAAAAGTATTTCCATCTCTCTCTCTCTCTCTCTCTCTCTATATATATATATATATATATATATACATATAGAAAGAGAGAAAGAGAGAAAGAGATAGATAGATAGATAGATAGATAGATACATACATACATACATACATACATATGTGTGTATTGTTGGAGTTGCAAACATGGGTGCACTTGACAAACTCAGTGCGGCTATTCCCCATTGAAAGATTGTTGCATCCAGGACCCTTAGCACTGTGATATGCTACTCAATACCACTGGCATGGCCAGGTGTAAACAACATCTGACCTTTGTTGTGTATGTAACCATGGAGATTGTGATGTCACCTAGGCCCACCAAAGAACAGCCTTGTCAGAAGCAGCACTGCCATGAGCAGAAGCAGCAGATCCATAGGTTTTCAAATAAGCTGGATTTAACCAAGACAAGTGAGTCCAATAGGATGCAGGTATGTCCTCTATCCTTACAGCTTCCCGTGGCTGTTGGTTTTATACCGTTTGGGGACAGCCAAGGAGGCGTCAGCAGGCAACACAGGTAAGTGTGTGCTTGTGTGTGTGTGTGTGTGTGTGTGTTTCCTATGCAGATCCTAAACCCAGTATCAAATGCAAGTAGGAGGAGTAAGAAGGGTTCCTGCCAAAGCCAGGTTATGGATTGCATTTAAAAATGGTCCATCAGAGTGAAATGGACTCCCATCTTCCTGCTTAGCAATAATGATATGGGTTTAGGGTCTGCTGTGTGTACTGGTGGGTGACTGCCACCCAGCCAGAGTGTGTATGGGAGGCTGCCAGCCAGCCTCCCTTCCTACAAGTAGTGATGGTGCATGTGAAGGGGACAGCGTTGGTTCCTCCCCTTTCACAGTTATCACTTCTCATTCTTCCTTTTGGCTGGTATCAAATGTGGTGTCTGTTTATATCAGTTTAATATCTGATATGTCCCCTATCTGGTAGCATATATTAAGTGCACCACCAGGGTTCAGTGTTGGAAAGAAAGATTACCTGTTTATTTGCTGCAGCTGCTTGCTGGCTAGTCCAGTGGGCCCCTACTGCAGGCAAAAGACAATAGGTGGTGCCGCTTGTGTCTGGCCCCTGTTGGAGCGACCAGGCACAGGACTGCTGCTGCTGAATGTCCTCTTTAATTGAATAAGCTCAGCAACCAGCACATCTGTGCAGGTTGGACATGACATGATAGGTAGCTGTCTTTCAGGTAGTGGGTGCTGAATCTTGTTAATTGACCATGCATTGGTACTGTGGTATTGGAATAATTAAAACAAATGTTGCCAGCCAGCCATCCATTGCAATAATGGATAGGACATCAGCTATGAGGCATTTGTTTGTACAAACTGCTGCTCACAACTAATGTTGTAATATAGTGTCTCCATCTGCTGGTGGTATTGAATAAGCAATAGTGCAATGATAGGGTCTGAAAAAGAAGAAAAATAAGAAGCAGCAGCATAGGAAAAAAGGAGGAAAGAAGGAAAACATGGAGAGAAGAAAAAAAGAAGGTTAAAAAAAAAGATGAAAACATGTTTAAAAAAGTATTTCCATCTCTCTCTCTCTCTCTCTCTCTCTCTCTCTCTATATATATATATACACATATAGAAAGAGAGAAAAGAGATAGATAGATAGATAGATACACATACATACATACATACATACATACAACATAAATACATACATACATATGTGTGTATTGTTGGAGTTGCAAACATGGGTGCACTTGACAAACTCAGTGCGGCTATTCCCCATTGAAAGATTGTTGCATCCAGGACCCTTAGCACTGTGATATGCTACTCAATACCACTGGCATGGCCAGGTGTAAACAACATCTGACCTTTGTTGTGTATGTAACCATGGAGATTGTGATGTCACCTAGGCCCACCAAAGAACAGCCTTGTCAGAAGCAGCACTGCCATGATCAGAAGCAGCAGCACCATACGTTTTCAAATAAGCTGGATTTAACCAAGACAAGTGAGTCCAATAGGATGCAGGTATGTCCTCTATCCTTACAGCTTCCCGTGGCTGTTGGTTTTATACCGTTTGGGGACAGCCAAGGAGGCGTCAGCAGACAACACAGGTAAGTGTGTGCTTGTGTGTGTGTGTGTTTCCTATGCAGATCCTAAACCCAGTATCAAATGCAAGTAGGAGGAGTAAGAAGGGTTCCTGCCAAAGCCAGGTTATGGATTGCATTTAAAAATGGTCCATCAGAGTGAAATGGACTCCCATCTTCCTGCTTAGCAATAATGATATGGGTTTAGGGCCTGCTGTGTGTACTGGTGGGTGACTGCCACCCAGCCAGAGTGTGTATGGGAGGCTGACAGCCAGCCTACCTTCCTACAAGTAGTGATGGTGCATGTGAAGGGGACAGCGTTGGTTCCTCCCCTTTCACAGTTATCACTTCTCATTCTTCCTTTTGGCTGGTATCAAATGTGGTGTCTGTTTATATCAGTTTAATATCTGATATGTCCCCTATCTGGTAGCATATATTAAGTGCACCACCAGGGTTCAGTGTTGGAAAGAAAGATTACCTGTTTATTTACTGCTGCAGCTGCTTGCTGGCTAGTCCAGTGGGCCCCTACTGCAGGCAAAAGACAATAGGTGGTGCCGCTTGCGTCTGGCCCCTGTTGGAGCGACCAGGCACAGGACTGCTGCTGCTGAATGTCCTCTTTAATTGAATAAGCTCAGCAACCAGCACACCTGTGCAGGTTGGACATGACATGATAGGTAGCTGTCTTTCAGGTAGTGGGTGCTGAATCTTGTTAATTGACATGGGGGTGTCATTGCTGTTGATTGACCATGCATTGGTACTGTGGTATTGGAATAATAAAAACAAATGTTGCCAGCCAACCATCCATTGCAATAATGGATAGGACATCAGCTATGAGGCATTTGTTTGTACAAACTGCTGCTCACAACTAATGTTGTAATATAGTGTCTCCATCTGCTGGTGGTATTGAATAAGCAATAGTGCAATGATAGGGTCTGAAAAAGAAGAAAAATAAGAAGCAGCAGCATAGGAAAAAAGGAGGAAAGAAGGAAAACATGGAGAGAAGAAAAAAAGAAGGTTAAAAAAAAAGATGAAAACATGTTTAAAAAAGTATTTCCATCTCTCTCTCTCTCTCTCTCTCTCTCTCTCTCTCTCTCTCTCTCTCTCTCTCTCTCTCTCTCTCTCTCTCTCTCTCTCTCTCTCTCTCTCTATATATATACACATATAGAAAGAGAGAAAGAGATAGATAGATAGATAGATACACATACATACATACATACATACATACATACAACATACATACATACATACATATGTGTGTATTGTTGGAGTTGCAAACATGGGTGCACTTGACAAACTCAGTGCGGCTATTCCCCATTGAAAGATTGTTGCATCCAGGACCCTTAGCACTGTGATATGCTACTCAATACCACTGGCATGGCCAGGTGTAAACAACATCTGACCTTTGTTGTGTATGTAACCATGGAGATTGTGATGTCACCTAGGCCCACCAAAGAACAGCCTTGTCAGAAGCAGCACTGCCATGATCAGAAGCAGCAGCACCATAAGTTTTCAAATAAGCTGGATTTAACCAAGACAAGTGAGTCCAATAGGATGCAGGTATGTCCTCTATCCTTACAGCTTCCCGTGGCTGTTGGTTTTATACCGTTTGGGGACAGCCAAGGAGGCGTCAGCAGACAACACAGGTAAGTGTGTGCTTGTGTGTGTGTGTGTGTGTGTGTGTGTGTGTGTTTCCTATGCAGATCCTAAACCCAGTATCAAATGCAAGTAGGAGGAGTAAGAAGGGTTCCTGCCAAAGCCAGGTTATGGATTGCATTTAAAAATGGTCCATCAGAGTGAAATGGACTCCCATCTTCCTGCTTAGCAATAATGATATGGGTTTAGGGCCTGCTGTGTGTACTGGTGGGTGACTGCCACCCAGCCAGAGTGTGTATGGGAGGCTGCCAGCCAGCCTCCCTTCCTACAAGTAGTGATGGTGCATGTGAAGGGGACAGCGTTGGTTCCTCCCCTTTCACAGTTATCACTTCTCATTCTTCCTTTTGGCTGGTATCAAATGTGGTGTCTGTTTATATCAGTTTAATATCTGATATGTCCCCTATCTGGTAGCATATATTAAGTGCACCACCAGGGTTCAGTGTTGGAAAGAAAGATTACCTGTTTATTTACTGCTGCAGCTGCTTGCTGGCTAGTCCAGTGGGCCCTTACTGCAGGCAAAAGACAATAGGTGGTGCCGCTTGTGTCTGGCCCCTGTTGGAGCGACCAGGCACAGGACTGCTGCTGCTGAATGTCCTCTTTAATTGAATAAGCTCAGCAACCAGCACACCTGTGCAGGTTGGACATGACATGATAGGTAGCTGTCTTTCAGGTAGTGGGTGCTGAATCTTGTTAATTGACATGGGGGTGTCATTGCTGTTGATTGACCATGCATTGGTACTGTGGTATTGGAATAATAAAAACAAATGTTGCCAGCCAACCATCCTTTGCAATAATGGATAGGACATCAGCTATGAGGCATTTGTTTGTACAAACTGCTGCTCACAACTAATGTTGTAATATAGTGTCTCCATCTGCTGGTGGTATTGAATAAGCAATAGTGCAATGATAGGGTCTGAAAAAGAAGAAAAATAAGAAGCAGCAGCATAGGAAAAAAGGAGGAAAGAAGGAAAACATGGAGAGAAGAAAAAAAGAAGGTTAAAAAAAAAGGTGAAAACATGTTTAAAAAAGTATTTCCATCTCTCTCTCTCTCTCTCTCTCTCTCTCTCTCTCTCTCTCTATATATATATATATACATATAGAAAGAGAGAAAGAGATAGATAGATAGATAGATAGATAGATAGATAGATAGATAGATACATACATACATACATACATACATACATACATACATACATACATATGTGTGTATTGTTGGAGTTGCAAACATGGGTGCACTTGACAAACTCAGTGCGGCTATTCCCCATTGAAAGATTGTTGCATCCAGGACCCTTAGCACTGTGATATGCTACTCAATACCACTGGCATGGCCAGGTGTAAACAACATCTGACCTTTGTTGTGTATGTAACCATGGAGATTGTGATGTCACCTAGGCCCACCAAAGAACAGCCTTGTCAGAAGCAGCACTGCCATGAGCAGAAGCAGCAGATCAATAGGTTTTCAAATAAGCTGGATTTAACCAAGACAAGTGAGTCCAATAGGATGCAGGTATGTCCTCTATCCTTACAGCTTCCCGTGGCTGTTGGTTTTATACCGTTTGGGGACAGCCAAGGAGGCGTCAGCAGGCAACACAGGTAAGTGTGTGCTTGTGTGTGTGTGTGTGTGTGTTTCCTATGCAGATCCTAAACCCAGTATCAAATGCAAGTAGGAGGAGTAAGAAGGGTTCCTGCCAAAGCCAGGTTAGGGATTGCATTTAAAAATGGTCCATCAGAGTAAAATGGACTCCCATCTTCCTGCTTAGCAATAATGATATTGGTTTAGGGTCTGCTGTGTGTACTGGTGGGTGACTGCCACCCAGCCAGAGTGTGTATGGGAGGCTGCCAGCCAGCCTCCCTTCCTACAAGTAGTGATGGTGCATGTGAAGGGGACAGCGTTGGTTCCTCCCCTTTCACAGTTATCACTTCTCATTCTTCCTTTTGGCTGGTATCAAATGTGGTGTCTGTTTATATCAGTTTAATATCTGATATGTCCCCTATCTGGTAGCATATATTAAATGCACCACCAGGGTTCAGTGTTGGAAAGAAAGATTACCTGTTTATTTGCTGCAGCTGCTTGTTGGCTAGTCCAGTGGGCCCCTACTGCAGGCAAAAGACAATAGATGGTGTCGCTTGTGTCTGGCCCCTGTTGGAGCGACCAAGCACAGGACTGCTGCTGCTGAATGTCCTCTTTAATTGAATAAGCTCAGCAACCAGCACACCTGTGCAGGTTGGACATGACATGATAGGTAGCTGTCTTTCAGGTAGTGGGTGCTGAATCTTGTTAATTGACATGGGGGTGTCATTGCTGTTGATTGACCATGCATTGGTACTGTGGTATTGGAATAATTAAAACAAATGTTGCCAGCCAGCCATCCATTGCAATAATGGATAGGACATCAGCTATGAGGCATTTGTTTGTACAAACTGCTGCTCACGACTAATGTTGTAATATAGTGTCTCCATCTGCTGGTGGTATTGAATAAGCAATAGTGCAATGATAGGGTCTGAAAAAGGAGTAAAATAAGAAGCAGCAGCATAGGAAAAAAGGAGGAAAGAAGGAAAACATGGAGAGAAGAAAAAAAGAAGGTAAAAAAAAGGTGAAAACATGTTTAAAAAAGTATTTCCATCTCTCTCTCTCTCTATATATGTATATATATATATATATATATATATATTTAAAAGAAAAAAAAAATTATTATATATATATATATATATACACATATAGAGAGAGAGAAAGAGATAGATAGATAGATAGATAGATAGATACATACATACATACAACATACATACATACATACATACATACATATGTGTGTATTGTTGGAGTTGCAAACATGGGTGCACTTGACAAACTCAGTGCGGCTATTCCCCATTGAAAGATTGTTGCATCCAGGACCCTTAGCACTGTGATATGCTACTCAATACCACTGGCATGGCCAGGTGTAAACAACATCTGACCTTTGTTGTGTATGTAACCATGGAGATTGTGATGTCACCTAGGCCCACCAAAGAACAGCCTTGTCAGAAGCAGCACTGCCATGATCAGAAGCAGCAGCACCATAAGTTTTCAAATAAGCTGGATTTAACCAAGACAAGTGAGTCCAATAGGATGCAGGTATGTCCTCTATCCTTACAGCTTCCCGTGGCTGTTGGTTTTATACCGTTTGGGGACAGCCAAGGAGGCGTCAGCAGACAACACAGGTAAGTGTGTGCTTGTGTGTGTGTGTGTGTGTGTGTGTGTGTGTGTTTCCTATGCAGATCCTAAACCCAGTATCAAATGCAAGTAGGAGGAGTAAGAAGGGTTCCTGCCAAAGCCAGGTTATGGATTGCATTTAAAAATGGTCCATCAGAGTGAAATGGACTCCCATCTTCCTGCTTAGCAATAATGATATGGGTTTAGGGCCTGCTGTGTGTACTGGTGGGTGACTGCCACCCAGCCAGAGTGTGTATGGGAGGCTGCCAGCCAGCCTACCTTCCTACAAGTAGTGATGGTGCATGTGAAGGGGACAGCGTTGGTTCCTCCCCTTTCACAGTTATCACTTCTCATTCTTCCTTTTGGCTGGTATCAAATGTGGTGTCTGTTTATATCAGTTTAATATCTGATATGTCTCCTATCTGGTAGCATATATTAAGTGCACCACCAGGGTTCAGTGTTGGAAAGAAAGATTACCTGTTTATTTACTGCTGCAGCTGCTTGCTGGCTAGTCCAGTGGGCCCCTACTGCAGGCAAAAGACAATAGGTGGTGCCGCTTGTGTCTGGCCCCTGTTGGAGCGACCAGGCACAGGACTGCTGCTGCTGCTGAATGTCCTCTTTAATTGAATAAGCTCAGCAACCAGCACACCTGTGCAGGTTGGACATGACATGATAGGTAGCTGTCTTTCAGGTAGTGGGTGCTGAATCTTGTTAATTGACATGGGGGTGTCATTGCTGTTGATTGACCATGCATTGGTACTGTGGTATTGGAATAATAAAAACAAATGTTGCCAGCCAACCATCCATTGCAATAATGGATAGGACATCAGCTATGAGGCATTTGTTTGTACAAACTGCTGCTCACAACTAATGTTGTAATATAGTGTCTCCATCTGCTGGTGGTATTGAATAAGCAATAGTGCAATGATAGGGTCTGAAAAAGAAGAAAAATAAGAAGCAGCAGCATAGGAAAAAAGGAGGAAAGAAGGAAAACATGGAGAGAAGAAAAAAAGAAGGTTAAAAAAAAAGGTGAAAACATGTTTAAAAAAGTATTTCCATCTCTCTCTCTCTCTCTCTCTCTCTCTCTCTCTCTCTCTCTCTCTCTCTCTCTCTCTCTCTCTCTCTCTATATATATATATATATACATATAGAAAGAGAGAAAGAGATAGATAGATAGATAGATAGATAGATACATACATACATACATACATACATACATACATACATACATATGTGTGTATTGTTGGAGTTGCAAACATGGGTGCACTTGACAAACTCAGTGCGGCTATTCCCCATTGAAAGATTGTTGCATCCAGGACCCTTAGCACTGTGATATGCTACTCAATACCACTGGCATGGCCAGGTGTAAACAACATCTGACCTTTGTTGTGTATGTAACCATGGAGATTGTGATGTCACCTAGGCCCACCAAAGAACAGCCTTGTCAGAAGCAGCACTGCCATGAGCAGAAGCAGCAGATCCATAGGTTTTCAAAATAAGCTGGATTTAACCAAGACAAGTGAGTCCAATAGGATGCAGGTATGTCCTCTATCCTTACAGCTTCCCGTGGCTGTTGGTTTTATACCGTTTGGGGACAGCCAAGGAGGCGTCAGCAGGCAACACAGGTAAGTGTGTGCTTGTGTGTGTGTGTGTGTGTGTTTCCTATGCAGATCCTAAACCCAGTATCAAATGCAAGTAGGAGGAGTAAGAAGGGTTCCTGCCAAAGCCAGGTTATGGATTGCATTTAAAAATGGTCCATCAGAGTGAAATGGACTCCCATCTTCCTGCTTAGCAATAATGATATGGGTTTAGGGTCTGCTGTGTGTACTGGTGGGTGACTGCCACCCAGCCAGAGTGTGTATGGGAGGGCTGCCAGCCAGCCTCCCTTCCTACAAGTAGTGATGGTGCATGTGAAGGGGACAGCGTTGGTTCCTCCCCTTTCACAGTTATCAC
>NW_026607857.1:0-108637 GCF_029499605.1 Hyla sarda
GGTCCACTGGGGAGATCAAGAGTTGGGGGCCCTCTTGTTTCAAGGACTGCCTAAAACCGGTTCCCAGTACCCCTTGCCGTGACTCTGTGGTTCCCCCTGTAACCGGTCTCCCTAAGGCCTATATGGACTTTGCGGATGTTTTTTGCAAAAAACAAGCTGAGACTCTACTTCCTCACAGGCCTTATGATTGTCCTATTGACCTCCTCCCGGGCACTACTCCACCCCGGGGCAGAATTTATCCTCTGTCCGCCCCAGAGACTCTTGCTATGTCTGAGTACATCCAGGAAAATTTAAAAAAGGGCTTTATCCGTAAATCCTCCTCTCCTGCCGGAGCCGGATTTTTCTTTGTGTCCAAAAAAGATGGCTCTCTACGTCCTTGCATTGACTACCGCGGTCTTAATAAAATCACGGTAAAGAACCGCTACCCCCTACCCCTCATCTCTGAACTCTTTGATCGCCTCCAAGGTGCCCACATCTTTACCAAACTGGACTTAAGAGGTGCTTATAATCTCATCCGCATCAGAGAGGGGGATGAATGGAAAACGGCATTTAACACTAGAGATGGACACTTTGAGTATCTGGTCATGCCCTTTGGCCTGTGCAACGCCCCTGCCGTCTTCCAAGACTTTGTTAATGAAATTTTTCGTGATCTCTTATACTCCTGTGTTGTTGTATATCTGGACGATATCCTGATTTTTTCTGCCAATCTAGAAGAACACCGCCAGCATGTCCGTATGGTTCTTCAGAGACTTCGTGACAATCAACTTTATGCCAAGATAGAGAAATGTCTGTTTGAATGCCAATCTCTTCCTTTCCTAGGATACTTGGTCTCTGGCCAGGGACTACAAATGGATCCAGACAAACTCTCTGCCGTCTTAGATTGGCCACGCCCCTCCGGACTCCGTGCTATCCAACGTTTTTTGGGGTTCGCCAATTATTACAGGCAATTTATTCCACATTTTTCTACCGGTGTGGCTCCTATCGTGGCTTTAACCAAAAAAAATGCCAATCCCAAGTCTTGGCCTCCTCAAGCGGAAGACGCCTTTAAACGGCTCAAGTCTGCCTTTTCTTCGGCTCCCGTGCTCTCCAGACCTGACCCATCTAAACCCTTCCTATTGGAGGTTGATGCCTCCTCTGTAGGAGCTGGAGCGGTCCTTCTACAAAAAAATTCTTCCGGGCATGCTGTTACTTGTGGTTTTTTTCTAGGACCTTCTCTCCGGCGGAGAGGAACTACTCCATCGGGGATCGAGAGCTTCTAGCCATTAAATTAGCACTTGAGGAATGGAGGCATCTGCTGGAGGGATCAAGATTTCCAGTTATTATTTACACCGATCACAAGAACCTCTCCTATCTCCAGTCTGCCCAACGGCTGAATCCTCGCCAGGCCAGGTGGTCTCTGTTCTTTGCCCGATTTAATTTTGAAATTCACTTTCGGCCTGCCGATAAGAACATTAGGGCCGATGCTCTCTCTCGTTCCTCGGATGCTTCGGAAGTTGAACTCTCTCCGCAACACATCATTCCTCCTGACTGCCTGATTTCCACTTCTCCAGCCTCCATCAGGCAAACTCCTCCAGGAAAGACCTTCGTCTCTCCACGCCAACGCCTCGGAATCCTCAAATGGGGTCACTCCTCCCATCTCGCAGGTCATGCAGGCATCAAGAAATCTGTGCAACTCATCTCTCGCTTCTATTGGTGGCCGACTCTGGAGACGGATGTCGTGGACTTTGTGCGAGCCTGCACTGTCTGTGCCCGGGATAAGACTCCTCGCCAGAAGCCCGCTGGTTTTCTTCATCCTCTGCCTGTCCCCGAACAGCCTTGGTCTCTGATTGGTATGGATTTTATTACAGACTTACCCCCATCCCGTGGCAACACTGTTGTTTGGGTGGTCGTTGATCGATTCTCCAAAATGGCACATTTCATCCCTCTTCCTGGTCTTCCTTCAGCGCCTCAGTTGGCTAAACAATTTTTTGTACACATTTTTCGTCTTCACGGGTTGCCCACGCAGATCGTCTCGGATAGAGGCGCCCAATTCGTGTCAAAATTCTGGAGGGCTCTCTGTAAACAACTCAAGATTAAATTAAACTTTTCTTCTGCATATCATCCTCAATCCAATGGACAAGTAGAAAGAATTAACCAGGTCTTGGGTGATTATTTACGACATTTTGTTTCCTCCCGCCAGGATGATTGGGCAGATCTTCTACCATGGGCCGAATTCTCGTATAACTTCAGAGTCTCTGAATCTTCCTCCAAATCCCCATTTTTCGTGGTGTACGGCCGTCACCCTCTTCCTCCCCTCCCTACCCCCTTGCCCTCTGGTCTGCCCGCTGTGGATGAAATTTCTCGTGATCTTTCCACCATATGGAGAGAGACCCAAAATTCTCTCTTACAGGCTTCATCACGCATGAAGAAGTTTGCTGATAAGAAAAGAAGAGCTCCTCCCATTTTTTCTCCTGGAGACAAGGTATGGCTCTCCGCTAAATATGTCCGCTTCCGTGTCCCTAGCTACAAGTTGGGACCACGCTATCTTGGTCCTTTCAAAATTTTGTGCCAGATTAATCCTGTCTCTTACAAACTTCTTCTTCCTCCTTCTCTTCGTATCCCTAATGCCTTTCACGTTTCTCTTCTTAAACCACTTATCATCAACCGTTTCTCTCCCAAACTTGTTTCCCCCACTCCTGTTTCCGGCTCCTCGGACATCTTCTCCGTCAAAGAGATTCTGGCATCCAAGAAGGTCAGAGGGAAAACTTTTTTTTTAGTTGATTGGGAGGGTTGTGGTCCAGAAGAGAGATCCTGGGAACCTGAGGACAATATTCTAGACAAAAGTCTGGTCCTCAGGTTCTCAGGCTCTAAGAAGAGGGGGAGACCCAAGGGGATGGGTACTGTTACGCCGAGCGCTCCAGGTCCCCGCTCCTCCCCGGAGCGCTCGCTACACTCTCGTCACTGCAGCGCTCCGGTCAGATCCACTGACCCGGGGCGCTGCGATACCGCCTCCAGCCGGGATGCGATTCGCGATGCGGGTGGCGCCCGCTCGCGATGCGCACCCCGGCTCCCGTACCTGACTCGCTCTCCGTCGGTCCTGTCCCGGCGCGCGCGGCCCCGCTCCCTAGGGCGCGCGCGCGCCGGGTCTTTGCGATTTAAAGGGCCACTTCGCCGCTGATTGGCGCAGTGGTTCTAATTAGTGTGTTCACCTGTGCACTCCTTATTTATACCTCACTTCCCCTGCACTCCCTCGCCGGATCTTGTTGCCATTGTGCCAGTGAAAGCGTTTCCTTGTGTGTTCCTAGCCTGTGTTCCAGACCTCCTGCCGTTGCCCCTGACTACGATCCTTGCTGCCTGCCCCGACCTTCTGCTACGTCCGACCTTGCTTCTGTCTACTCCCTTGTACCGCGCCTATCTTCAGCAGTCAGAGAGGTTGAGCCGTTGCTAGTGGATACGACCTGGTCACTACCGCCGCAGCAAGACCATCCCGCTTTGCGGCGGGCTCTGGTGAAAACCAGTAGTGACTTAGAACCGATCCACTAGCACGGTCCACGCCAATCCCTCTCTGGCACAGAGGATCCACTACCTGCCAGCCGGCATCGTGACAGCGTGCCCGCTCCGGGCAAGGGTGGTTGAGCTCCTCCTTCAGATGGAGTTCAGGGCGAGTGACATCTTTGCCCTGATTCACCCCTATGGTTCTTCTGAGTTCGACATCAGCTTTGTTCGGCCAGAGGGTCTTGAACTTTTCTGGTCGAATTACGAGATGGTGAAGAACGAGCCCGGCTGGCGGGATTTCGCTGTAAAAGCGATATCCCGGCAGAACCAAACCAAGAGAGTGACCGTTTTGACCCGTAACGAGTCGCTGTCTTGCTACGACATCATGACCTGGCTCGGTCGTTATGGGGATGTGACGGACATGCCCAAGAAAAATCTTGATGAGCACGGGATCTGGTCTGGGGCCTGGACGTTTTCCGTCAAACTTAGGCGTTCAGGGAGCACAGTTGCCCACATCCCATCGGCAGCCTTACTCGGACGTGACAGAATCCAAGTCTTCTACCAGGGGCAGCCTAAAGTCTGCCACAGGTGTGGTAGTCCTACCCATTTTAGCGCAGCCTGCACTGTGCAAGTTTGCGCTTTTTGTGGTGGGGCTGGTCATTTGGCTGCATCCTGTGGGCAGATCCGGTGTCATCTGTGTGTTGTCCTAGGACACCCTTTCAAGCGTTGCCCCAGCGCCTTTTCCCGTTTGGTGGCCGCTCCAGCTGGGGAGAGCTTTAGGGTTGCCCCGGCTGGGGAGGGTACGGGCATGGGTGAAGGAGCAAAAGGGTTAATGAAGAGCAAGAAGGGGCCTGCCAAACTAAGGCGAGAGGAAAACCGCAGAAGGAGCAGGGAGCTGGAGAGTTCTCAGGTGGCGGGGGTAGCTCCTGGCCCTGCTCCTGTCACTAGCCCAGATGTTGCTGAGACCCTGGGGGATGGTGTGTTGGATGAGGAGATTAGGAGGATTCGCGAAGAGGAAGGCAAAGAGGCTGATCTTTTCTGATTCCTCCCACTATAAAAGTGTGGATGAGGAGGAAAGGGAAAGGCCGAAAAAAGACAAGGGCAAAAAAGTTGTAAAGGGGAAGTCTCAGTCCTCTATTTCAGGTGCTAAAGGCCAGGTCCTAAAAGGAAGCTTACCTGCCCCCCTTCTGATTGACCTATCGAACAGGTACCTTGTCCTTGATACCATCTCCTCCCCCTCATTGGAGGGGGGTGGCGAGGATGGGGTGCCTGAGGGATTGGAGCCTCCAGGGGGAACTGGGTCCTGTCCTGTTGAGGCATCTTCCTCGGAGGGCAGGGCTAACTCAGGGCCAGATGGAGATGGGAGCCAGATGGATCAGTCTGAGTCAAAAAAGAGATCTAAAGAAAGTAAGAATGCTCCTTCTTCTTCAGGGGATGAGGCGGTGAAGAAGAAGGGCAAGAAAAAATAATGGGTAAGGCCGTCTAACTCAATTACCCAGGATGGCAGCACTCACCCCATTGACGCTGGCATCTATTAATTGTGCCAGTATAAAGTCTGATACGGCTAGATTCGCAGCCTTTGATTTTCTCGGCCGTGTTGAAGCCGACATTTTCTTTTTACAGGAGACCAGGTTGTCAGATCTAGCCTCTCTGGTGAAAGCCAGAAGAGAGTGGAGGCGCGGCCCCTCCCACTGGTCTCTTGTGGCTGAGCCGTATAGTGGGGTGGCGGTCCTTTTTACCGCTCCGGTCGAATGCAGACGGGTCATTGAGTTAGAAATGGGGAGGTGCCTGATCTTAGATGTCTTCATGAAGGGACAAGAGCTCCGGCTCATTAACATCTACACCCCACAAACAAAGTGGGGCCGTAAGGATCTCTTTATGAGGATTAAACCCTTTCTTTTTACTAGCCGGCAAGTGATCTTTGGAGGGGACTTCAATAATGTCACGAGGTCCCAAGATAGGAGAGGTTCCAATGATCGGCTGGCTTATGACTGTGTGGCCCTTAGTAATATAGTCAGGGAAGCTCGCCTAGAGGATGCCCACATCCGGAGCCCCTCAGGCCACGCGGGTTTCACCTTTCATCGAGGTAGCAGCAGGTCTAGGATAGACAGGTTTTATTTAAAGGAGGAAGCCGTCTCTTCCGCAGTGTCCGTGGTTGAGGTGGAGTTCTCCGACCACTGTATGATTTTGTTTTCCCTGAATGTTTCAGAGACCCCCCGGATGGGAAAAGGTTATTGGAAGCTGAATTTGTCCCTCCTGGAGGAAACAGAGATAAGACAGTCCTTTGAGGATTTTCTTCAAAGTCAGGTACCTTTACTGGACTTTTGTAGTAGTAAGTCTGAGTGGTGGGAGATATTCAAGAAGCAGGTTGCGGGGTTCTTCCGCCAGCTCTCGAGCCTCAGGTCCCTAAACAGGTATCGCCTGTATCAGGGACTGAGGAGGAAACTCGAGCTTCTCGTCTCGACTGGAGGTAGCCGAGAGGATATCTCCAGAGTGAAGTCCTTGCTGATGAGGTGTCAGTACGATAGGCAAGCATCTTTGGTTTTTGAGAGGGATTACGGGAAGTACCGCTCGCCCGACCCTTACAGGAACTGCAAGATGTCAGTGAGTAGTAAAGTAGTCTCAGGACTGATTGATAGTACGGGATCTCTGAATCGGTCCAGATCAGGGATCCTGGAGGTCGTCAGATCCTTCTACTCGCACCTACAGACAGGAAGCTTCTGGTCAAGATACTGTTTAATCGGCTGGTGAAGTTTGCACCCCGGCTCCTTTCGGGGGCTCAGCACTGCTCTGTTCCAGGCCGAAGCACCTTAAGTGCTGTCCTCAGTGTCAGGGAGGCAGTGGAGCGGAGTAGTGCGGGTCTCTGGAAGGGGTACTTACTTTTCCTTGGATCAGGCCAAAGCATTTGATCGAGTGAACCATGACTACCTCTGGTCCGTCCTCCTGAGATATGGCCTACCGTGTACTTTTGTTAATTGGCTTAAGATCTTGTATGCAGGGGCAGAGAGTTTCCCGCTGGTGAACGGGTGGTCTGGCCGCTCTTTGAGGTGGGGTCTGGAGTCCGTCAGGGTTGTCCTTTGAGCCCGCTCTTATATGTATTTGCGATCGATCCCTTCCTTAGGAGGGTGAGTTGCGGACCATTGGCGGGAGTCAGGATGATTCTGGCGGAGCCGGGTGTCGCCCAGAGAGTGGTGGCGTACGCTGATGATGTCACCATTTTCCTCTCCTCGAGAGAGGAGGCCGATGTGGTGATGTCGGAAGTGGACCGCTACTCGGAGGCATCCGGGTCTAAGATCAACCAGGATAAGTGTGAGAGTCTCTGGCTGGGAGGGGGAGACCCCACGTTTGATCTCCCGGACACCCTTCCAGGGCCCCAAGACTCAGCAAAAGTTTTGGGCATCACATTCGGCCAGGATGATTATCCCACCAAAAACTGGGATGGTAAGCTCCAGGATGCCACTCAGAGGGTGGACCAGTGGAAGGGTTGGTCTATGACCCTCAGGGAAAGGGTACACCTGATCAAATCGTACCTGCTCCCCTTGTTTATCTATCTGGGCAGCGTATGTATTTTACCAGAGGCTTACTACACTAGGGTCTACAGCCTGTTTTTCCAACTGTTATGGGGGAACAGGTTGAACCTAGTCAAGAGGGAGGTTACGTACCGCACGAGGAGGCTAGGGGGTTTATCTATGGTAAACCCTGTGGTGTTCTTAACGAACACCTTCTTGAAAGCCAACATTGCAAACCTCTGGTCAGAGAGGGCTCCTCCGTGGGTACTCTCCTGCAGGGAATGGTTTCGGCCTTTCTTCCAGGAATGGGAGACAGGAGGGCAAGTGAAGGACCTCCGTACACCACATGGATATCTTCCGGCTTACGCTACCCCGACTCTGAAGGCGATACGTCGGTGGGGTCTGGGAGTGTGGGAGATCAGGACCCAGTCAAGGCAGTTCCTTGACAAACGGGTTCTGTTGACCCACTTCCAGAAGCCTCTGGCGCTCAGGGACTGCCCAGGTCGGGATCTGACGGTGGGATTGCATCTTTTAAATATGAAAAGGATCCCCCAGAAGTTTTGGGACTTGGCCTGGCGCTGCTTTCAGGGGAAGCTATATGTGAGGGACAACCTGAAGTACAGGAACTCTGATGACCGGGGATGTCCCCGAGAAGAGTACGGGGACACGCTGGAAAGCATGGACCACTTCCTGCTTCATTGTCCCTTTAATATAGGGGTTTACAACAGGGTGGGTGCTTCCATCGGCTGGAGTCAACTTGCCGGCCTTTCCTATCCGGAGTGGGCTTATGGGGCATTCAGGAACCTGGGTGGCCGTGATCGGGGCACTTTATTCTTAGTTAGCTTAGTGGTTAGGTACTACACGTGGAATGCACGGTGCTTAGTATCGACCCAACAGAAAGTCCTCTCCGAGGTGGAGGTATGTAGGAACATCACTGGTGACCTCGGGAAGATCAGGTCTTTGGAGTATGGCAGTCTTGGTACCAGTAGGGCTTCTCTCCTGTGGAGAGGGTTTTCTTTTGATGTACCTTAATTTTGGTTAGGGACAGTATATAGATGTTAGGGTGAGTATAGGGTCAGTTTTATGAAGGGATAGCGATAGGGTTAGAAGTAAGGTTCATAGGGTAAGCATTTTGAAACTTAGTTTTATCAGGATTGCCATCCTTCTTCCTGGTGGTGGGCTATGCATGTCACTCTAGCTTTTTGTTTTGTTTTCTGTAATTTGAATGTAAAGGGCTTGCAGGCAACCAATCTTGGGCCTGGTGGGGGTTTGAAGTACTGTATTACTTTGTTTTTCATATTATTTCTGTGGTTGTAGTGAATTAGTACATTGTTGAGTTAGTTAATAATAGTGGGGGGGGGGATTAATTTTAAGTTGGGTGGGGGTTGTTGGGGGGAGGGGGTGATGCTTTGGGTCTGACTTGGGTCAGTTTATGGACAATGACTGTTTCAGTAAAAAAAAAATAATAATAAATAAAAAAAACACTGTGATACACGAACTCTGACCATGTCCAGTGGGAGTGGTGTGGGTGATGGGAGAGTTCATAGTGTAGGTTATTTTTCTTTAGGTTTTATTCTTGTTTACATGTATTTCATAAGTATAAATAGTTTTATGTATTTTTGTATAGTGTTATACCTCATTGTTGGGTAAAGGAAGTCGGACCAGCTTTTAGTTGATATTATTGTGTTTATTTTTTCCCCCTTATGGTAATGTATCCATGCATGTGTGTGTTACTATAGTTTAAAGAGAAGGGAAAGGAGAAAGGGGAAAAAATAAATAAATAAATGAAATTTCCAAGTTGGAATTATTTTTAGTTATGGCAATAAGCCCTCTTTTTATTATAAATTTTTTTATTTTTTTTTACTTTATTTTATTTTTTTATTTTTTTCGTTGTTATGATCTAATATGTATTGTGAGTATTGGTTGTTGTCTGTGTGTAAAATTAATGGTATTTCCAAGATGGAATTATTTTATTTATTTCCTTATTATTTTTATGGCAGTTAGCCCTATTTATTTTTGTTTAATGCATTTTGTGTATGGTATGTGGGGATAAGTTTCCTATTCGGATGTTTTCAGTTAAAACTTAATTAAGGAAAGCTATATTTATGTTTTGTTGGTAATTAATGTGTGTGTGTTTGGAAGGATAATAGGTAAGAATTAGTAGTATCAGGCATTATTTGGTAGTTGAGTTAAGCTGGGCTGGTTGGTTAGGTAGGTCCTTTTATTCTGTAACAAAGAGTTTATATTTGTTACTTTTTCATCCTTATGTTTCAGCTGATTAAGCATTGTATTTGTGTTTTGTAAAAGTTTTATATTTTTCTAATAAAAAGAGTTCCAGCTGTAGCAAAACTCCCAGCATGCCAGGACAGTCAATGGCTATGCCGATGTGCTGGCCCCTGTATTCTCTGTGCAGTGATGACAACAGGGTGCCGCAACCGAGATCACGGGGGTCCTTTGGAGAGGGGATAAGATGTCTTGGTGCGTAGTACCCCTTTAAGAGGGAAAAACATGATATATATTTAACCCCAAACCAAATGTACCTTATTTTTATTTTCTACCTAATGTACATAAAGACCGAAAAAAAAACCACCTGGTCGTCCGATAGTTGCCAGATGTTTATCTGAATATATAGACCATCAGTTACAGAAATGTGCGGTGTCTTTACCAGCATACCTCAGAGATAAATGGGCGTTTATTAACCCTATTGAAAGATATCATACGGGAAGAGGACTATATGTGGGCAACGCTAGATATTGCTTCATTATATAGTAACATCCCACATGACAGAGGAGTGGAAGCTGTGTGATCTTTTTTAGTGGAAGATCCCTTGATGCCCATACATCAGAGGAACTTCATTTTGGAGGCCATTAAAGGAGTAGTGCAGTGTTGAAAAACATCCCCTATCCCAAGGATAGGGGATACATTTCAGATTGTGGGGTGTCCGACTGCTGGGGGGCCCCGTGATCTCCTGTACGGGGCCCTGGCTCGCTGGCCAGATAGCGCGTGTTGACTAGTGTTGAGCAGCATAGGCCATATTCGAATTCGCGATATTTCGCGTATATATGGACAAATATTCGTCATATATTCGCTAAATTCGCATATTCGTAATATTCGCGTAATATTTTTGCATATGCGAAAATTTGCATAAATGAAAATGTGCATAAGCAAATTTTCCCATATGCGAAAATTCATACGCCAGTCTCACACAGTAGTATTAGAGCCTTCTTTACACCACACAAGCTGGAAGCAGAGAGGGATGATCACTGTGATGTGTATTGTGAAAAAAAAAAAAACAATATTCGTAATTTCGAATATATAGTGCTATATTGGCGAATATTCGCGAATTCGCGCATTGCGAATATTTGCGAGCAACACTAGTGTTGACCACCAGACGAAGGGGCAGCCGACACGCCCCCTCAAAAAAAGCGCTATGGCAGAGCCAGAGATATCCAAAGGCAGCGCTGCATCAGTCCCCCCAAAAAATGTGAGTTCCTGGATTTAAATATCTATATTCAGGATGGCTGTTCGCATACTGCCAACTATTTTAAGGAGGTGGATGCAAACAGATACCTCGACTTTAACAGTTGCCATCTTAAATAATGGAAGAAGAACATTCCATTAGGTCAAATGAAAAGAATCCGAAGGAATTGTTCTTCCACACAAAAATACCTACAACAACTAGAGAACCTGGAGGATCGTTTTAAACAAAAAGGGTATCCCAAACCCCTTATACAAGGAGCACGCCAGAGAGTGGACGAATTAGAACAAAGTGCTTGCTTGAAAAATAATAAACAGGGTAATGCAGAGGGGGGTTATAATGATGAATTTGATTCTGTTTTTCTAACTAGGTATTACACTTCACACACCAATATTTTTTTATTATTTTTTTTTGTATAGGTAATATCACCAGCTCATATTATTGTGTCATGATTACTGGCACCATATGTAGTCCCCCAGTTATTCTTCTTTAGATGTTTTCCGTGTCCTGTGCAGTATCTCTCCCAGAAGTCCACTTGATGGCCCCCGTGGTGGTCTACACCCCGAAGTCATCAATTTTTACTCTAAGAGAGAGTGTGCAGCTGTTTCTGGAGACGGTCAACAATAACCTCTGCATGGTGGAATAATAGGTCACGATGTTTATCAGGATCAGTAGAAGCATCACCCACTCGATGATTATGATGGGGATTTCACGGATCTCGTCCCAGTCTTCATCATTATGGAATAATTCCTTTAATGTTTCATATCCAAAATAGAAAACTACACAGACAAAAGTCAGGCCACAGCAGGTGCATCTACTATGGTGGATGACTTTTTTTGCTCCTGGTAATTTATACATCTGGATGGACTGCCCAAGGTAGTATAAGGCTTCACATGTAATGGAAATTATCGTGCTGACAAAGTGTATCCTGGGATATTCTTCGGGGGACAATACATGCATAACAGCTGTGGAAAAACAGGAGGCCCACACAATGGCCAGCAGGATCCTCTGGATCAGGACCTGATGACCCCTGAACTCTTCAGTATGCATAACCATATACTTATAAATAAGAAAGGTTAGTACCAAAGTGCCAATGGACATCCCTATGAATCCAATTCTGAATAATATGCTTTCGGGAAAGACATTTCCCACGTCACTGTGAAGGAAAAGAAACCAATGTTATTATGGATATTTCCTCACTCCCAACCCATGAAATAAGAATCATGTGCTTGTTTATCTTACCTGATGCTCATCAGTGGCGAGGCTGCATGGCCGAGGACGACCGTCATGATGTAGCTGGTGGCAAGCCAGGCCGCACACCAAAACGCCAACAGGAGGGGGACGAACCCCAGTCCTTTTAGCTCCATTTCAGACAAGTAGAAGAAGAAGACGCTAATCTCACTATTCTCACTAATCGCACTGGAACTGACTGAAGGCTCGGGCGGCTGTCAGTGGGATGTCAGGCCTCCAGCTGTCTATGACATCACATGTGACATGTCAGAATGACTGCTTGTTTCTTTGAGCTGCCATGATTTAGTATCTGCTATAGACAGAACCTGATGTTTTTACTATGGACCTTACAGACCTCAGAACCCAAGTAATTAGTGCAGGGGCTCCATTTTGATCATCTCATATTTCACATTATTTGAGTTCCAGGGCTCAGATACATTTGCACCCTCTATAGCAGTGGTCTTCAAGCTGTGAACCCCCAACCGCTGCAGAACCACAACTCCCAGCATGCTGAGACAGCAACTTCGCATAAGGAAATAGTCTAATTAAACTTTTCTTATATATAGAATCCCTGAAATCTCCAATCTCTCCTTTTATTGGTTTATGATCTGTGTTACTTATTTGTTAAAAACAATGTTTCTGATTGTCTTCCCCCCACACACTTATGGGCTATCTCTTCAAACGACTTTATTTGACCTAAAGCGTATAATTGATTTACATAAATAAGCCCCTTTTCATCCAAAAGAGTGAATCTTTAATTTTAAGGAATTCTTTAAGTGCTTTATTCGACCATAATGAAGTAAAGTCAAATCTCCATGTGATTTTAAACATTTTTTAAGTTCCTCCCATACTTAATTATCTAGATATGCATGGGTGTAGTGAGTATCCCAGCTTCCAAAATCTCAAAAATATCCTTATAACGACCCATTAGGGTATGTTCACACTACAGTGTGTGAATGGAATCTCCGCTCGCTGAATTCAGTGAGCGAAGATTCAGACTGGCAGCCGGCGGTGGCGGTAGGACCGGGCGGCACTGAGCCGTCACCATTGACAGCTATGCAGTGCTCGCGGACTTCCGTGCAAAGAATGAACATGTTCTTTCTTTGGGCGGAACAATTTCATTGGCGCTGAAATTCCGCAGTGTGAACGGCTCTCGCGGAAACCCATTCACATTAATGTTAAGTTCACACCGCGGAATTCGGCTCTCGGAGTTCCGCCTGTGGAATTCGGCTTGCGGAATTCCGCCCGTGGATTTCCGCGGGAATTCCGTAGTGTGAACATACCCTTAGAGAGAAAAAATAGGACTACATTTTCCCTCCTTCTCATAATAGTCTGCAATTTTAGTGCTAAAAAGTACCTAAAAAAAAAAAAAAAGTGCCCAACCCCCATCGTGCTCAGCTAACGTTAAAGAAACATATTTCATTCTCGTGCTTTCCTGCCCCAAAGTAGTGAATTTAATAAAGAAATAAGAGCTTGGAACCATTTTTCTGATATCCATACAGTATAGAAACATAGAATGTGTCGGCAGATAAGAACCAATTGGCCCATCTAGTCTGCCCAATAATCTGAATCCTATCAATAGTCCCTGGCCCTATCTTATATGAAGGATAGCCTTATGCCTATCCCATGCATGTTTAAACTCCTTCACTGTATTTGCAGCGACTAGTGTTGCTCACGAATATTCGCAATTCAAATTTTAATCGCGAATATAGCATATTCGCGAATTTGCAAATATTGCAAATATAGCACTATATATTCATAATTACGAATATTCGCTTTTTTTGCGCATATGTGAAAATTTGTGCGCATATGCGCAAATTTGCGAATATTGAGCCCTCCCTTCATTAATGGTATAGAGAACTGTGACTAGTGCATCAACTCTGTGATTTTTTGCCCAATAAAACCAATAGGCTAATTGTGGTCTATGGGGATCTCACTGCATGTAAGATAAGCAGGACCGTCTCGGCAGTACAGTGGGATGGGAAACCGTCACTGGTTCGAGTCCCAGGGTGGACAGTGTTACAGTGTTGTGGTTAAACTTTACTTTCCTGGAAAAGCTGCTGAGTTGCCCATAGCAACCAATCAAATTGCTTCTTTCATTTTTCAGAGGCCTATTCAAAAATGAAAGAAGCGATGTGATTGGTTGCTAAGTATATAGTAAACATTCATATATGTGGTCAATATATAGTATACATTCATATATATGGGGGTAAGTATATAGTATACATTCATATATATGGGGGTCAGTATATAGTATACATTCATATATGGGGGTCAGTATATAGTATACATTCATATATATGGGGGTCAGTATATAGTATACATTCATATATATGGGGGTCAGTATATAGTATACATTCATATGTGTGGTCAGTATATAGTAAACATTCATATATATGGGGGTCAGTATATAGTATACATTCATATATATGGGGGTCAGTATATAGTATACATTCATATATATGGGGTCAGTATAAAGTATACATTCATATATATGGGGGTCAGTATATAGTATACATTCATATATGGGGGTTAGTATATAGTATACATTCATATATATGGGGTCAGTATATAGTATACATTCATATATATGTGGTCAGTATATAGTATACATTCATATATATAGGGGTCAGTGTATAATATACATTCATATATGGGGGTCAGTATATAGTATACATTCATATATACGGGGGTCAGTATTTAGTATACATTCATATATATGTGGTCAGTATATAATATACATTCATATATATGGGGGTCAGTATATAGTATACATTCATATATATGGGGTTTCAGTATATAATATACATTCATATATATGGGGGTCAGTATATAGTATACATTCATATATATGGGGGTCAGTATATAATATACATTCATATATGGGGGTCAGTATATAGTATACATTCATATATACGGGGGTCAGTATATAGTATACATTCATATATATGTGGTCAGTATATAGTATACATTCATATATATGGGGGTCAGTATATAGCAGTGATTCCCAACCGCGGTGCCGCGGCACACGTGTGTGCCGTTCAGCACTGCCCGTGGTGCCGCTGGATTTTGCCGTGATTTTTTTTATTTTTTACTATTATTTTTTTTTAAATGTCCCGCCCCGGCCTGACGGCGCAGGGGGGAAGGGAAGTCTGCGTGCGCACTGCGCACACAGCGTCCCCCTCTATCTCCTGCGTTTCCTGTGTTCCCCTCCGTCCCCTGCGTCTGCCGCGTGACCCGTGTTCCCCTCCTTCCCCATCTGTTCCCTGTGTCCCCCGCATCCCCCTCCTTCACTCTCCGTCTCCTGTGTCCCCCTCCGTCCCCCTCTCCCTTGCGGCGCAGTGAGCCGGATATGGTGCCCTGGGGCGGAACGAGCTGCACCAGCGCCGTACTCCCGTGCCTCCTGTGGAACTGCAAGCTGTGCGGGCCGGCTTGCTTAAGGTACCGTACCCTTTCCACCCCTCTGTTCACCTTCTCAACCCTGTCTAAATCCCCCCACCGTCACCCAGGTCCACACTCTACCCCTCCCCCCCGACCCCGTCACTCATGTCCACCCCCCCTGTCAGCCACGTCTGCCTTGTTTACCTCCCTGTCCATCTCTATCACCCATGTCCACCCCCCCCTGTCAGCCATATCTGCCTTGTTTACCTCCCTGTCCATCTCTATCACCCATGTAATCCCTCCCTGTCACCCATGTAATCCCTCCATGTCACCCATGTAATCCCCCCCTGTCATCCATGTCCACCCTCCCTGTCACCCATGTCCACCCTCCAGTCACCCATGTGCACCCCCCCAGTCACCCATGTCCACCCCCCAAGTCACCCATGTCCACCCCCCCAGTCACCCATGTCCACCCCCCCTGTCACCCATGTCCACCCCCCCTGTCACCCATTTCCACCCTCCCTGTCACCCATTTCCACCCTCCTTGTCACCCATGTCCACCCTCCCTGTCACCCATATCCACCCCCCCAGTCACCCATGTCCACCCCCCCAGTCACCCATGTCCACCCCCCCAGTCACCCATGTCCACCCCCCCAGTCACCCATGTCCACCCCCCCGTCACCCATGTAATCCCTCCCTGTCACCCATGTAATCCCTCCCTGTCACCCATGTCCACCCCCTCAGTCACCCATGTCCACCCCCTCAGTCACCCATGTCCACCCCCTCAGTCACCCATGTAATCCCTCCCTGTCACCCATGTAATCCCTCCCTGTCACCCATATAATCCCTCCCCGTCACCCATGTTATCCCTCCCTGTCACCCATGTCCACCCCCCTGTCACCCATGTCCACCCCCCCTGTCACCCATATCCACCCCCCCTGTCACCCATGTCCACCCCCCCTATCACCCATGTCCACCCCCCCTGTCACCCATGTCCACCCCCCCTGTCACCCATGTCCTTCCTCCCTGTCACCCATGTCCACCCTCCCTGTCACCCATGTCCACCCTCCCTGTCACCCATGTCCACCCTCCCTGTCACCCATGTAATCCCTCCCCCGTCACCCATGTAATCCCTCCCCCGTCACCCATGTAATCCCCCCCGTCACCCATGTCCACCCCCTGTCACCCATGTCCACCCCCACTCTGTCACCCATGTCCACCCTCCTGTTCACCCATCTGTCCCTTTGTTACCCCAGTCCACCCTTCTCTGTCACTCCTGTCCCTCTTTTACCCCCTTGTCCACCCCTCTGACCCCCTGTCTCCCCTCTCCACCCTCCTGTCACCCATGTCCACCCCCTGTCCACCCCTCTGTCACCCCTATGCCCCCGTCACCCATGTTCACTCTTCTACACCCATCTATCACCCTTGTACACCTCTCTACACCCCTCTGACACCCATTTACACTTCTCTACAACCCTCTGTCACCCATGTACACCCATCTGTCACCCATGTACACTCCTCTGTACCCCTCTGCCACCCATGTACACTCCTCTACACACCTGTCACCCATGTACACCCCTCTGTCACCCATGTCCACCCCCCCTGTCACCCATGTCCACCCCCTCAGTCACCCATGTCCACCCCTCAGTCACCCATGTAATCCCTCCCTGTCACCCATGTAATCCCTCCCTGTCACCCATGTAATCCCTCCCTGTCACCCATGTAATCCCTCCCTGTCACCCATGTAATCCCTCCCTGTCACCCATGTCCAACGCCCCTGTCACCCATGTCCACCCTCCCTGTCACCCATGTCCACCCTCCCTGTCACCCATGTCCACCCTCCCTGTCACCCATGTCCACCCTCCCTGTCACCCATGTCCACCCTCCCTGTCACCCATGTAATCCCTCCCCCGTCACCCATGTAATCCCTCCCCCGTCACCCATGTAATCCCTCCCCCGTCACCCATGTAATCCTCCCCGTCACCCATGTCCACCCCCCGTCACCCATGTCCACCCCCACTCTGTCACCCATGTCCACCCTCCTGTTCACCCATCTGTCCCTTTGTTACCCCAGTCCACCCCTCTGTCACTCCTGTCCCTCTATTACCCCCTTGTCCACCCCTCTGACCCCCTGTCTCCCCTCTCCACCCTCCTGTCACCCATGTCCACCCCCTGTCCACCCCTCTGTCACCCCTATGCCCCCGTCACCCATGTTCACTCTTCTACACCCATCTATCACCCTTGTACACCTCTCTACACCCCTCTGACACCCATTTACACTTCTCTACAACCCTCTGTCACCCATGTACACCCATCTGTCACCCATGTACACTCCTCTGTACCCCTCTGCCACCCATGTACACTCCTCTACACACCTGTCACCCATGTACACCCCTCTGTCACCCATGTCCACCCCCCCTGTCACCCATGTCCACCCCCTCAGTCACCCATGTCCACCCCTCAGTCACCCATGTAATCCCTCCCTGTCACCCATGTAATCCCTCCCTGTCACCCATGTAATCCCTCCCTGTCACCCATGTAATCCCTCCCTGTCACCCATGTAATCCCTCCCTGTCACCCATGTAATCCCTCCCTGTCACCCATGTCCAACGCCCCTGTCACCCATGTCCACCCTCCCTGTCACCCATGTCCACCCTCCCTGTCACCCATGTCCACCCTCCCTGTCACCCATGTCCACCCTCCCTGTCACCCATGTCCACCCTCCCTGTCACCCATGTAATCCCTCCCCCGTCACCCATGTAATCCCTCCCCCGTCACCCATGTAATCCCTCCCCCGTCACCCATGTAATCCTCCCCGTCACCCATGTCCACCCCCCGTCACCCATGTCCACCCCCACTCTGTCACCCATGTCCACCCTCCTGTTCACCCATCTGTCCCTTTGTTACCCCAGTCCACCCCTCTGTCACTCCTGTCCCTCTATTACCCCCTTGTCCACCCCTCTGACCCCCTGTCTCCCCTCTCCACCCTCCTGTCACCCATGTCCACCCCCTGTCCACCCCTCTGTCACCCCTATGCCCCCGTCACCCATGTTCACTCTTCTACACCCATCTATCACCCTTGTACACCTCTCTACACCCCTGTCACCCATTTACACTTCTCTACAACCCTCTGTCACCCATGTACACCCATCTGTCACCCATGTACACTCCTCTATACCCCTCTGTCACCCATGTACACTCCTCTACACCCCTCTGTCACTCATGTACACTCCTCTACACCCCTCTGTCACCCATGTACACTCATAGGCGTGCGCACAGGGTGTGCCGGGTGTGGAGCATAAGGGGCAGCTGCACCGGGCCCTGTAATTCCTGGGGGCCCAAAAGCAGCTCTCCCCTTTTGCCCCATAAAGCTGATAAAGGCTGGCGGGCCAGGCGTCAGGGGCCCGGCCAAAATGTTAGTAGGAGTGGGCGGGGGGGCGGGTTTGCGCCGCACGCTACCTTTTTATGTTCGCCGCCGCCGTCACTCATTCCCAGGCAGCCAGTACCGCAATGGCTGTCTGGGAGATGGTCACGTGACGTGACGTGTGGTGCAACGTCACGGGCGGCATCATAGAGAAGAGCGGAGCATAGAGAGTCTCCCGCTCCTCTCAGTCCCCACACGGCCGCTTCCAGGATCAAGGCCGCAGCAAGGGACCCACCGCCGGGGGTATCCTCCCCTCACTTGCATAATCTGATAATCCCCTCCCCCGTACGTATCCTGTACTGATCCTGAGTTATATCCTGTATTATTCTAAAGAGCTGTACTCACTATTCTGCTGGTGAGGTCACTATGTACATATATTACATTACTTATCCTGTACTGATCCTGAGTTATATCCTGTATTATTCTAAAGAGCTGTACTCACTATTCTGCTGGTGAGGTCACTGTGTACATACATTACTTATCCTGTACTGATCCTGAGTTATATCCTGTAAATCTTTTATTAGAAAAATACAAATCATAACAAAACATAAACCAGCACAACTTTGCCATAACGGAAAACAACAACATGAAATAACATAAACCCAAACTTTACATTTAAATAAAAGAACAAAAATCCTGCCTAACCGGCTAGCCCAGCTTTCCTACTAGAACTAGAAATATTATAACTACACCTTTCATAGCCAAACAACACACTCATAAGAAACATAAATATAGCACTATTTCGCTTTAACTCAAAACACCCAAACTCGGGAAAAATCATACATTACAAATAGAAAACACAACAAGCACTCACACTGCACACCATGTTTTTTTTTTTAAATAATAATAATAATTATAATAATAATAACAACACTATACCACACTCACACATGCACACATATATATCCATATATTAACTACATTTAACCAAGAAACCAAAAATAAATAAATAAATAAATTAAATTCAACTCAAAATACCCAAACTCGGGAAAATATCACAGAAAACACAATACACACATGCTTACACACATCTTTACTACATACTACATATATAAACCAAAGAAAATAAATCCACAACGGGATACTAAAGAAACATTACTACAAAAACAAAACTGGTTCGACTGCCATGTCTATCTCTACTATAAATACTATATACTTAAAAAAAAAAAAAAAAAAAATTTTTTTTTATAACATAACATTATACATACTATATACATAACTAACTATATACACTACTATGTACAATACTATACACAAACTATATACACCTGTAAATAAACATAAAACACACCTACAAATATAAAAGAACATTCTACAGTAAACTGACCCTTCACCCACACCACCCGCCCTCCTGTACATGGGTCAGAGTTTTTTCCATACAGTTCATAGTCCTCAATGTCCAGTCCACAACTGACCCATGCCAGGTCCACCAAAAGAAAAGACCACCACCACCCACAAATATACCCTCCCAACCTAGAACTCCTCCCAACCAACTTAACCATTACCAGCTTTAACATACATAAGCAAACAATACAACCCACTTTAGGCCCAAGTTCGGTGCCTGTAAGCCCTTCATAACCATAGCATCTGAAAACAAAACAAAAAGCTAGGGTGCACATGCATTAGCCCACCACCAGGAAGAAGGAAGGCAATCCTGATACATACAAAATGTATATTCTTTCCCTAACTGCACCCTACCTCTCACCCTACCATTATCCCTAAAGATAAACTGACCCTAGTTGACTCCAGCCGATGGAAGCGCCCACCCGGTTGTAGACCCTTATATTAAAGGGACAATGAAGCAGGAAATGGTCCATGCTTTCCAGCATGTCCCCGCACTCTTCTCGGGGACATCCCCGGTCATCAGATCTCCTGCACTTCAAATTGTCCCTCACATATAGCTTCCCCTGAAAGCAGCGCCAGGCCAAGTCCCAAAACTTCTGGGGGATCCTTTTCATATTTAAGAGATACAACCCCACCCTCAGATCCCGACCTGTGCAGTCCCTGAGCGCCAGAGGCTTCTGGAAGTGGGTCAACAGAACCCGTTTGTCAAGGAACTGCCTTGACTGGGTCCTGATCTCCCACACTCCCAGACCCCACCGACGTATCGCCTTCAGAGTCGGGGTAGCGTAAGCCGGAAGATGCCCATGGGGCGTACGGAGGTCCTTCACTTGCCCTCCTGTCTCCCATTCCTGGAAGAAAGGCCGAAACCATTCCCTGCAGGAGAGTACCCACGGAGGAGCCCTCTCTGACCAGAGGTTTGAAATGTTAGCTTTCAAGAAGGTGTTTGTTAAGAACACCACAGGGTTTACCATAGATAAACCCCCTAGTCTCCTTGTGCGGTACGGAACCTCTCTCTTGACTAGGTTCATCCTGTTCCCCCATAACAGTTGGAAAAACAGGCTGTAGATCCTAGTGTAGTAGGCATCTGGCAAGATACATACACTGCCAAGATAGATAAACAAGGGGAGCAGGATACGATTTGATCAGGTGTACCCTTTCCCTGAGGGTCATAGACCAACCCTTCCACTGATCCACCCTATGAGTGGCATCCTGTAGCTTACCATCCCAGTTTTTGGTGGGATAATCATCCTGGCCGAATGTGATGCCCTGAATTTTTGCTGAGTCTTGGGGCCCTGGGAGGGTGTCCGGGAGATCAAAAGTGGGATCTCCCCCTCCCAGCCAGAGACTTTCACACTTATCCCGGTTGATCTTAGACCCGGATGCCTCCGAGTAGCGTTCCACCTCCGACATCACCACATCGACCTCCTCTCTCGAGGAAACGAAAATGGTGACATCATCAGCGTACGCCACCACTCTCTGGGCGACATCCAGTTCCGCCAGACTCATCCCGACTCCCGCCAACGGCCCACAATCTACCCTCCGGACGTAGGGATCAATTGCGAACACGTATAAAAGCGGGCTCAAAGGACAACCCTGACGGACTCCGGACCCCACCTCAAAAGAGCGGCCAGACCACCCGTTCACCAGCGGGAAACTCTCTGCCCCTGCATATAAGGTCTTAAGCCAATTAATAAAAGCACACGGTAAGCCATATCTCAGGAGGACGGACCAGAGGTACTCGTGGTTCACCCGATCAAATGCTTTGGCCTGATCCAGGGACAGCAAGTACCCCTTCCAGAGACCTGCACTACTCCGCTCCACTGCCTCCCGGACACCGAGAACAGCACTTAAGGTGCTTTGGCCTGGAACAGAGCAGTGCTGGGCCCCCGAAAGGAGCCGGGGTGCAAACTTCACCAGCCGATTAAACAGTATCTCTGCCAGAAGCTTCCTGTCCGTATTGAGAAGAGCTATGGGCCTCCAATTCTCAATATGGCTGGGATCTTTACCCTTTGAGAGAAGAATCAGGGCTGACCTCCTCATTGACTTCGGCAGAGTGCCCGAGGAGAGACACTCATTGAATACCTCAGTCAAGAGGGGAGCTAAAGACTCCTTAAAGGTCTTGTACCACTCGGATGTTAAGCCATCCGGACCTGGTGACTTTTTGGGGGCAAGCCCCTCAATCGCCAGTCTCACTTCCTCTTCCCTGATTTTTTTTGCCAAAACATCAAGAGAGGGGTCTACCCCTGGCTCAGGAATGGTTTCAGCCAGGAAAGCCGACATCCCGTCTCGATCTAGATCCTTCCTTCCCAAGAGATGCGAGTAGAAGGATCTGACGACCTCCAAGATCCCTGATCTGGACCGATTCAGAGATCCTGTACTATCAATCAGTCCTGAAATGACTTTACTACTCACTGACATCTTACAGTTTCTGTAAGGGTCGGGCGAGCGGTACTTCCCGAAATCCCTCTCAAAAACCAAAGATGCGTGCCTATCGTACTGACACCTCATCAGCAAGGACTTCACTCTGGAGATATCCTCCCGGCTACCTCCAGTCGAGACGAGAAGCTCGAGTTTCCTCCTCAGTCCCTGATACAGGCGATACCTATTCAGGGACCTGAGGCTCGAGAGCTGGCGGAAGAACCCCGCAACCCGCTTCTTGAATATCTCCCACCACTCTGACTTACTACTACATAGGCCCAGTAAAGGTACCTGACTCTGAAGAAAATCCTCAAAGGACTGTCTTACCTCTGCTTCCTCCAGGAGGGACGAATTCAGCTTCCAATAACCTTTACCCATCCGAGGGGTCTCTGAAACATTCAGGGAAAACAAAATCATACAGTGATCGGAGAACTCCACCTCAACCACGGACACTGCAGAAGAGACAGCTTCCTCCTTCAAATAAAACCTGTCTATTCTAGACCTGCAGCTACCTCGATGATAGGTGAAACCCGCGTGGCCTGAGGGGCTCCGGATGTGGGCGTCCTCTAGGCGAGCTACCCTAACTATGCTATTGAGAGCTATGCTATCATAAGCCAACCGATCATTGGAGCCTCTCCTATCTTGGGACCTTTTGACAGTATTGAAATCCCCTCCAAAGATCACCTGTCGGCTTGTAAAAAGAAAGGGCTTAATCCTCATAAAGAGATCTTTGCGGCCCCACTTGGTTTGTGGGGCGTAGATGTTAATAAGCTGGAGCTCTTGCCCCTTCATGAGGACATCTAAGATCAGGCACCTCCCCATTTCTAACTCAATAACCCGTCTGCATTCAACAGGAGCGGTAAAAAGGACCGCCACCCCACTATACGGCTCAGCCGCAAGAGACCAGTGGGAGGGGCCACGCCTCCACTCTCTCCTGGCTTTTACCAGAGAGGCAAGATCTGACAACCTGGTCTCCTGCAGATACAAAATATCGGCTTCAACACGGCCGAGAAAATCAAAGGCTGCGAATCTAGCCGTATCAGACTTTATACTGGCACAGTTAATAGATGCCAGTGTCAATGGGGTGAGTGCCGCCATCATGGGTGATTGAGATAGACGGCCCTAACCCCCTCATTTTTGTTTCTTCTTTACCCCCTCATCCCCAGATGAGGAGGCTTCCTTGTCTTTGGACCGTTTTTTTGATTCTGACTGGTCCATTTTATAATCCCCATCTCCGCCTGGCTCCGATTTGGCCCCATCCCCTGCGGAAATTGCCCCATCAGGACAGGGCCCAGTTCCCCCTGGAGGCTCCCCCACTTCAGGCACCCCATCCCTGACCCCCCCCCTTCAAGGAGGGGGAGGAGATGTCTTCAAGGACAGAGTACCGGTTAGACAGATCAATCAGAGGGGGGGCAGGTAAGCTTCCGCTTGGGACCTGGTCCGCAGCACGGGGACTAGAGGGCTCCGACCTCTTCTTTCTCCCTTTACTGCCCTTCTTTTTTGGCCTCTCTTCACCCTCCTCATCCACACTTTCACAGTGGGAGGAATCGGAAAGATCGGCCTTGCTGCCCTCTTCTTTACAGATTCTCCCCATTTCCTCTTCCAGCACATTCTCCCCCAGGGTCTCAGCAGTTTCAGGACTAACCTCAGGAGCAGGGCCAGAAGCTACCCCTGCCACATGGGAACTCTCCAGTTCCCTGCTCCTTCTCCGATTAGCCTCCCGCCTCAGCCTGGCGGGACTTTTCCTCTTCACTGACCCTGTTGCACCTTCACCCGCACCCGTGCCCTCCCCAGCTGAGGCAACGTTACTGCTCTCCCCAGCCAAGGTGACCGTCGCACGGGCAAAGGCGCTAGGACAACGGCTGAAAGGGTGTCCTAAGACACCACACAGATGACACCTGATCTGCCTACAGGATGCGGCAAGATGACCTACCCCACCGCACAGTGCACAGACCTGCACGGTACAGGCTGCGCTAAAGTGAGTGGGGCTGCCACACCTGTGACAGACCTTGGGCTGCCCCTGGTAGAAAACTTGGATTCTGTCTCTCCCAAGAAAAGCAGCTGATGGGATGTGGGCAACAGTGCTCCCCGAACGCTTCAGTTTGACGGAAAACGTCCAGGCCCCAGACCAGATCCCATGTTCGTCATAGTTCTTTTTTGGCATGTCCGTCACATCCCCATATCGGCTAAGCCAGGTCATAATGTCATAGCAAGATAGTGACTCGTTACGTGTCAAAACGGTCACTTTCTTGGCCAGATTCTGACGGGATATCGCCTTTACGGCGAAATCCCGCCAGCCGGGCTCGCTTTTCACCACCTCATAATTCGACCAGAAAAGTTCCAGACCCTCTGGCCGAACAAAGCTGATGTCAAACTCGGAAGTACCATAGGGGTGGATCAGGGCAAAGATGTCACTTGCCCTGAATTCCATCCGGAGGAGGAGCTCAACCACCTTACCCCGAGGCGGACGCGCATCTTCGCCCCTCCACACTAAACGGACCACATTCCTACGGCCACTTTCCTGGCCGGATGTCGGGAGGGACCAGACCACCTCCCCGTTTTGTTCTCGGAAGGCGCCTAAGCCATGTCTTTCTATCCAAAAAGACAGGTCAACCTCACCCCTCCCCTCTACATGGATTGACCTGTCTCCCCTACGTAGAGCCTCCAGGAGGCGCTGTTGCAAGTGACCCCCAGAGCCAGACGGAGATGGGGATCCCCCTGATCCCCCGGCAGTGACGCTGGCATAGCTTCTCTGAGAAGCAGCCACTACCGGGGGGGCAGTCGAACCAGGAACTGACCCAGAGGCCAAACCTGGACCCTTATTCTTAACAGCCATAACACCTCTCTCTGTCATTCCACTACCACTCCTCACCTGTATTTCACTAGCACCCCTCTCTTGGACTACACTTGCACCCCTCTCTTGCACTCCTCTTGCACCCCTCTCTTGCACACTACTTGCACCCCTCTCTTGCACACTACTTGCACCCCCCTCATCAACACTGCTACCACAACTCCTCCCATGCACACCACTATAACTCACATTCTGCACATTACCATTTTTATTCACATTTTTCCTTTCACTTTCACTCTTGCGTTCACTCTCCCTTGGAGTGTTACAGACTGGGCTGGCTGGGTCTTTTGCTTCATGTTTAAGGGTTGCCGGTTTCAGGATTGGTGCTGCATAGTTCTTTCTTCCTGTGTCTTTGGGTGCAGACACAGGCTCCGCCTCTGAAATGGGTGGCCACTCCCCCTCACAAAAAGACTGTCCCTCCGGACTAACTCCCGCTACAGCTGATGTGCAGGGAACCTCCCACTTTATAGCGGAGTGCCCCCTGGCGCCAGAACCAGTATCAACCACGCCACCTAGGGGACCGCCCCCTGAACCAACAAGGTCCAGCGCCCGGACACCCCCCCCCCCCCCCCTCACAGGAGAGTGCCCTGCGGTGCCAGGACCTGTACCGCCCACTTCAACCAGGGGACCGCCCCCCGAACGGGTGAATCTGCCGCCATTTTCCGGTGCCTGGACACCCTCCCCCCTCACAGGAGGGTGCCCTTTTTTTTCTATAGCACCCGCGGCCATTTTGGGTGCGCTACTGTATCCCCCATGCTGGCCCCGCTCCACTACAGAAACGGGGTCTGGCAGATTGGGGGACCCAGCACCCTTTTCAGCCGACCCAGACTGCTGGAAGGGAGAAAAGACAAACTTAACTCCTTGTGTCTTCTTCCTCTTCTTGCCCTTTCCTTTCTTCTTCTTCTTTCCCTTCTCCTCTGGGCCCAAATCATCCCCGAAGGAAAAGTTTTCCAGACGGGTGGGGGACTCCTGCATAACAATTGCCCGCAGGAGACCCCCATCTGCCAAGCCGCTTCCATCACTGCAGTCACTGCCGTCATCATCATCATCATCCTCCTCACTGGAGGGAGGTAAGGCCACCTGAGCCGGGTTTACATAGTCCTCACTGAGGGTAAGTGGGGGGTCTGGGGTAACAGTAGTGGTGGTACACACAGGTCCAGTATCCATATCCCCCTCACTCTAATCCCCCTCCTCACCTCCCTCCATCTCTTCCTCCTCACTCTGGCAGTCATCTTGGTTACTCACTTGTCCTGAGACCTTCATGCTGGAGAAACGATCCTTGTTCACAAGTCTCTCGCTGAGTATACCACCTCCCTCCACAATGTCTGATCTCAGCCTAACAATCTCATCCACCTGTTTCTTCAGAGCTCTCACCTTGGTGGAAAATGCTGCCCTCTTGGTCTTTGCTGCATTGTTTGCTTGGTAGCTGGAGGGGCAAGCTGTGCATAACTAGCTTGCCCCCTGACTGGTGAGCAGTTAAGGGGTTAAGAAATATACAGGCAATGTTTTTTAGCCCCCTCCCCCGCCTGTAAAAACTTGTTGCTAACTATAGTGGTATGTCCCATGGGTGGGGGGGAAGGAGTGCACCAATCAGGGGTCTAATAGTTTCCCGGGCTTTCAGGGGCCCTCCCCTGGGTATTTATAGCTGTGGTGCCTCCCTTTCCCCCTCAATCTGCCCAGGACCCGGAGTTTTGACTGCTGGCTGGTATGTGTCTGCCCCTTATTTGTGGCCTGGATGGAGCAGATGGGTGAGGGCTGGCATGCTCCCTTGTGGCTGAGCTGGCCTCCCCTCCTGTTGCACCCTTGGCGGGTTCAGGAGGCTGGCGGACCTCTTATCAGTCCTGCCCTCCTTTCCCACTGTAATCCCTTTGAGCCCTGTCCCGTTCTTTTGCCCTTTCCCCTGCCTGTACTTTGATCCCTCTCTCCTGGGTGCTCCTGGAGCAGGCTCTGATTACCTACTTGCCCCGTCCGTCTCTTTTTTCCCCCCTGTTGCGGTCCCCTTCGTCTGCCTCCCCCCCCCTGTTGCGGTCCTTACCATAACCCCCCCTCCCGCCTGTTTGTCCCCTCCGCTCTGGAGGTGGCGGCCCCTGGGTGGCTGCTGCTGTTTTAACCCCCTTTAACGTTTGCGCAAATGGACGTTTATTAACGTCCATTTGCGCGTCCCCAGCTATAATCCGCGCTCACATAGTGAGCGCGCATTATAGCTGTTGGGTCCCAGTTGCTATTAGCGACCAGGACCCCTGATAATGCCGGACATCGCCGATCTGGCAGATGTCCGGCATCACCTTTTCAGACGCGGCGATCAAAGTCATCGCCGCGTCTGAAAATGTAATTGAACGCATCCCGGCTGCTCAGCGGGCTGATTGGGACCATCGCGATAAAATCGCGATGTCCCGATCAGCTGGGACGCAGCAGGAGGGTCACTCACCTGCCTCCTGCGCGTCCGCTCCTCAATTGATTGCTCCAAGCCTGAAATTCAGGCTTGAGCAATCAATCATTGATAACACCGATCATTGCCATGTTACTACATGGCAAGTGATCGGTGTCAGGTTCAGTGTGTGCAGTGTTATAGCTCCTAGGGGAGCTATAGCATTGCAAAAAAAAAAAAAAAACTGTTGAAGTATTTGAATAGTTAAGTTAATAAAGATCTTTTAACCCTTGCAATTTTACACGTTTGATCACCCCCCTTTTCCACATCATAAAATAAAATAAAAAATAAAAATTAATAAAAAAAAAAAAGAAAAAGAAAAGAAAAGAAAAATACCATAATAGTAATGATAAAAAATTAAAATCTATAAATAAAATAATAATACATAAAATACTGTATATTACAACAACATACACGTGTGGTATCGCCACGTGCCTACATGTCCGTAGTATAAAAAAATAAATAAATTAATTAATAAATATAGTCATTTAAGGCGCTCCGTCTATGGCGTACGTGTATAATATAAAAAAAAAAAAAAAAAAAAAAAAAAACATTACAAATTTATTAATTAATGAATAAAATACATAAATAAGTAATATTACTTGAATAAATAAATTTCACAGTCCAAAATAGCGTATTTTTGACCCCTTTTTATACCGTAAATATGAAAAACAGCGATCTCAAACTCTGATCGAAACGACAATGGTACTGCGGACAGCTTCAGATCACAACGCCAACTATATGAGCACTCATACCGTCCCCACTCCATTGCCCGGCTCCTTACCCCCACCACACTAGCACTCCCCCCCTGCCCACTGCTGCTGCTGCCCCTCCCCCTTTTTCTTCGTGCTCTTCCAGTGCTCCCCATGGTTCTTGCATCCATTGCGCCCCCCCCACGCCTCCCCATCACCTCTCTGCCCCGAGTTCCCAACCCCCCCCCTTCCCCCACTGCTGCCACTGCTGTCCTCCTTCCTCCTGCCTCTCCAATGCCCCCCGTGGAGGGGTAGGGAGTGCTCCCCTGATTTCGTGTTGCTCTTCCCCCCTCTGGGGCCGGATGGGGGCATAGACGTATTTGTCGCCGCTCTCGCTCTGGTCCTGGGGGGCGGCACAGGCGGTGTTTTTTGGGCCTTCTGTTCACCTGCGGGGAGTAGGTGTTTCGGTTCTTCCCGCAGGGTTCTCCCTCGGAGTCCTCTACTGCTGTTTTCCCGGCGTGGTTTCCGGCGCCGTTCCGTGCGGCGGCCGAGTGCCCGCGACCCGGCGGTCTCCAGCGTGCCTTGTCCCACGCCTGCGGCGGTGGTGAAGTGGTTCCTCCCTCTGTTGTGCTTCTCCATTTTCTGGAATTGGTGAGTCTTCTGATGTGGGGCTTTGCCCCTTCCCTGGTTTGTGTGCTTATTGCTACGTCTGTGTAGTGTTCGTCCTTTTGTTCCCGTGTGTTTGTTGAGTTTGGGTCTCGGATATGGGTGTATATCTGTGTTGGTCTCTGGTTGTGAGTTGGGTACGTCTCTTCTTGACGGGGTGCTTTGGTAGGGTATCATTTTCTGCGGTGCGCGCTTGGGTGTGTGGTCTTTTGGCCTTACGCTCTAGGTGGCCGGGGTTTTGCTGACTTAGCTCCCGTAGGCATGTTCCTTTTCCTGAATCGGTGGCTGCCACCCAGTCACGGTTTTGTTTCTTTGGGTTTTCTCCCCCTTTGTTTGGTTTATCTCTCCATCTTAAGTTGTAGTCTCTCTCCGCTGCTCCATTGTCCTAGTATATTTGTCTGCTGTTTTTTCCTGTTTCGCCCAATCTCATGTAGGCATGGGACTCCTGTATGTCGTGCTGGGTGCTTTGGCTGATGTGGCGGAGGGTAGGTTTCGCTTGAGTCTCTGGGGGTAGGTTTTGCTTGTGTCTCCGTTTGTCTTGCCTGTGTGGTTTCTTCTGTTCGTGGTGGTATTCCGGAGGGTGATTCTCCTGTGCTCTACACTTGTTGGGGTGTGGTTTGTTGCTGCAAGGCTGACATGCAAATTTGTGAAGCGTCCATATTTTGTGCTCGCTTCGGCAGCATGTATGTTAAAATTGGAACGATTTTGAGGAGATTAGCATGTCTTCCGCATGCCTTGTTGGCCTTGGTTTGCTGCTTTCCTATGGTCAGGGAGTAATTGCGTTTTCTCTGTTTTGGTTTCTTCAGGGCTCGCTATGTGCCCCGGTTCCGGTCCTTGCTGGTTTACTGAATGTTCCACGTGGAATGTGGTTCAGGGCGGAGTTTTTTCCTGCAGGTTGTCTCTGGCCGCCGAGGGTGTGTGGTATCTGTGCCCCCGCATATGTGCCCCTGGTGCACTAAGGGCTGACGTTCCGGTTGGTTGGGTTTTTTTCAGGCGTGATGCAGTGGACAGGCCTGCTTTCAGTCCCCCGTTGCAGCTCATGGAGAGCTCGCTCTGTTCCCGGGTGTGGCTGGTTTGGTTGGTTGTTGGTGTGGTGTTTTGGTTTTCCAGTGGTGCTGCAGGGTGGTTTACTACTGGGTGTCTTGGTAGTCAGTGGGTTTCTGCCATGCTTGGGTTTTTTGTTTGTGCTTTTTCCTTTGGTGTTGGTTGTGGGACTTTGGGTGCTTGCTTCAGCAGTTCATGTTCTAGGATTGTAACGGTACTGTGTGGGTTGGCGTGGCCCCTGTGCTTGATTGCGCTATAATTTGGTGATGCTTTTCTTTTTTGGGTGTGATTTGAGTGATCGGGGGCGTTTTGTCGGTCTGACATTTGGGGCGTTGTCACTGTTATTATTTCTTTCTTTCGGCTTTCTTCCTGCGCTCGGCTTGTTGCACCTAGTGCTTCGCTGTTTGGAGATAAGGTTTATTTTGCGGCTGTACTCCCTGGGGTCGGTATTGGGTGTTGACGCTTTGTCCCGTTCTCTGGCAGTGGTTCCGGAGGTTGCTCCCTCGGGTGGAGTCGGAAGGTTTGCTCATGTGGCTGTGGAATGGGAGACCACCTCGGGTTCGGGTCCCGGGGTAGGACTGAGTGATACAGTTGTGGTTAAATTTTCGGCCTGTGGGTCATCGTGGAGATTGGTGTATTTCTTGGTCCGCTTTAGTGGCTCCTGCGACTTGGTCGCACTCACGGTGAGGCGCTTGCGAGTAGTTGGGGTTGGTGTGGAGGCCGGGATGTCTACAGTCAAGGAGGGTCCCGAAGGTTCCAAGTGTGTCTGTGGATAGGGGTTTTGTTTTTTGTACCTACAAGGTTCTGCTGTTTGACTTCCTATTTCGTTTTGATAGGCTGTGATAAAATAAGTTAACTGCTGTGTCTCCTATCCAAGGACGTTCGAGATTTGGGCTGTATTCTGCATGTATCCAATTAACATTCTTAGTATGTGACGCTGGGTATCTTCACCTGTTCATGTGAATCACCTACTACTCAGTGCAAAAAAAAAAAAAAGGGTGCTTTCCCACTGTGCTGCGATCCAGTGGGGTGAGGTTGCCGCATGACGGGGGGTGATTTTTCTTTTCTGCTTTGCGGTTGGTGGGATGTTGGTGTATACCTAGGGGCTGGGCCCGTGAGCGGGTGGCCTTGCTGTCGGCGACCATTTTTTCCTATCAGTTTTTGGGTCGCTTGGTGGCGGCTGTGGGTCGGATTTTTGGTTGTCGCTTTTGCGTCGTTTTTTCTGATCCGAGGTTTTGCGCTGGCTTTTTTCGGGGCTAGGTGGATGGGGCACTTTCTTTCTCCTCGTCTCCTTCCATGACACTTGGGTGTCTGATGTGTTTTTTGGGTGCCTATTTTGTGCGTTTTCAGGTCCGTCGGTCCGAGATTGCTTAGGCGATCTGGGACACACAGCTTGTGCTGCATGAGGGTCCACGAATGACTGTTTTTTCCTGTTGTCGTCCTATTGTTGATTGGACTGCGGTGGGGGCCTCCCCCCCCACCTCTTTTTCTTTTATGCTCCCCGCCCTCGATTGTCTGTTTTGGGTTTTGGCTTCTCTTTGTAGGAGGGGGTGTTGCGAGTTTGGGATTCGCTCTCTTTTTGTGTCGGTGTCGGCGGAGAGGGCTCAGTTTCCGGAGAGGGTAGCGCAGCGCGTGGGGCGCGGGCGATCTGCTTGTTGCGTTGCTATTTTCGCCCAGTTTGATGTTTCCCACATGTGTTTTTGTTTTGCGAGCGGCTTTCCGCAAGGTGGTGCGAGTGCTGCAGCACTCTTCGGTGTATGGGCGAGAAATGAGAAATGAGTTCACACAAGAGTTAGTGAATACAAAAAAAATAAAAATTACAAAAAATAAAATAAAATGCAAAAACATAGGACCTGGCGGCAGGTACCTCGGATTTCCTGGAGAGGTTATGTGTTGGGAGAATTTCCTGGAGAGGAAATGTGTTGGGCGACTTTCCTGGAGAGGAAATGTGTTGGGCGACTTTCCTGGAGAGGAAATGTGTTGGGTGTGTTCGGGGGGCTGAGTTGGCCCCAGGTGTTGGCTATCCAGTATCTCTTGGGTGGACGGTGAAGACGGTGAAAGCGGGGTCAACCCGGGGTAGACCTCCACACAGGACAGTGTGGCAGCACCTCTTGGGTTGGCAAGAAGCCAATCGGTGTCTTTGTTACAGTTAAATTGTTATTTATATAAGTAATTTTATAAATAAAGCTGTGGCCGATCCCCACCCACGGAAAAGTTGAATTGTTGTTGTGTCAGTTATTATTTAATTAATTATTGTAGTAAGGGGGAGGGGTAGTTATAGCCAGCTCGGAGCTAATTGGGTCTCAACAGTCTGGAGGGGCAAGCTGTGCATAACTAGCTTGCCCCCTGACTGGTGAGCAGTTAAGGGGTTAAGAAATATACAGGCAATGTTTTTTAGCCCCCTCCCCCGCCTGTAAAAACTTGTTGCTAACTATAGTGGTATGTCCCATGGGTGGGGGGGAAGGAGTGCACTAATCAGGGGTCTAATAGTTTCCCGGGCTTTCAAAGGCCCTCCCCTGGGTATTTATAGCTGTGGTGCCTCCCTTCCCCCCTCAATCTGCCCAGGACCCGGAGTTTTGCCCTCCCTCCCTCCCTCCCTTTTTGTATCTCTGTTTATTGTAAGTCACAGCTTGGCGGTAAGAAGACGGTGAAAGCGGGGTCAACCCGGGGTAGACCTCCACACAGGATAGTGTGGCAGCACCTCTCGGGTTGGCAAGAAGCCAATCGGTGTCTTTGTTACAGTTAAATTGTTATTTATATAAGTAATTTTATAAATAAAGCTGTGGCCGATCCCCACCCACGGAAAAGTTGAATTGTTGTTGTGTCAGTTATTATTTAATTAATTATTGTAGTAAGGGGGAGGGGTAGTTATAGCCTGCTCGGAGCTAATTGGGTCTCAACAGTCTTGCAAACTTCAGCTCCTCTCTGAGGCCTCTTAGTTGTTTTCCGAGCTGTTCATACTGAGCCATCTTGGCCTGGATTTTGGACCCAAAGCTGGCCAGGGATTCTTTGGGCCCCTTTACCCCCCATTGCTGGGGTTCTGAGGAAACAGGCTGGATATGGGGATATGATAAACGTATATAAGTATATTAATGGCCCATACAAAAAATATGGAGAAAAACTGTTCCAGGTTAAACCCCCCCAAAGGACGAGGGGGCACTCCCTCCGTCTGGAAAAGAAAAGGTTTAGTCTAAAGGGGCGGCACGCCTTCTTTACCGTGAGGACTGTGAATTTATGGAACGGTCTACCTCAGGAACTGGTCACAGCAGGAACAATTAACAGCTTTAAAACAGGGTTAGATACATTCCTGGAACAAAATAACATTAAAGCTTATGCAGAATTATAAAACTACATCCCTTTCCCTTATCCCCTTACATCCTTCCCTTCAATCCCCTGGTTGGACTTGATGGACGTATGTCTTTTTTCAACCATACTAACTATGTAACTTTGTAACTATGTAACTATGATGCAGACTTTCCACTCCGCTGCCTGGATGAGCTTCTGCTGGAAGCTTTGCAGCTCCCAGCTGAGGTCGGGGAGGGGGCCCCACATGGCTGTGGACCCTGGTGGATCTCCTCACCCCATCCTGACTACTGGCTGTTGCATTTTCCTTTGCACACCCCGCCAGCCGAGAACGGGGGGGGGGGGGGGGGGTGCAAGATGAAGCCCCAGCTTCCCGGGGCTCCATAGCAGGAAAACCTACCCAGGTGTCTGCCACACACCTGGGGAGGGGTGGAAGAAAATCACTGCTTCTCTGGGAAACTCTGGAGCTCAGCAGAACACACCTTCTCTCCAGAGCTGTACTCACTATTCTGCTGGTGAGGTCACTGTGTACATACATTACATTACTGATCCTGTACTGATCCCGAGTGTGTGTGGGATGGGGGTGGGGGACCGGGGGGCCCCCCAAAAAAAATTGCTTGCCCAGGGTCCAATCAAAATTAAAGACAGCCCTGTCCATTATACATACACTGTACAGCAATCATACATCCATTATACATACACTGTGTCTGTGACTGTACAACAATCATACATCCAATCCATTATTAATGGATTGGATGTATGATTGCTGTACAGTCACAGTGTATGTATAATGGAGGTATGATTGCTGTACAGTGTATGTATAATAGAGGTATGCTTGCTGTACAGTGTATGTATAATGGAGGTATGATTGCTATACAGTGTATGTATAATGGAGGTATGCTTGCTGTACAGTGTATGTATAATGGAGGTATGCTTGCTGTACAGTGTATGTATAATGGAGGTATGCTTGCTGTATAGTGTATGTATAATGGATGTATGATTGCTGTACAGTCAGTGTATGTATAATGGAGGTATGCTTGCTGTTCAGTCACAGTGTATGTATAATGGATGTATGATTGCTGTACAGTCACAGTGTATGTATAATGGATGTATGATTGCTGTACAGTTTATGTATAATGGAGGTATGCTTGCTGTACAGTGTATGTATGATGGATGTATGATTGCTGTACAGTCACAGTGTATGTATAATGGAGGTATGCTTGCTGTACAGTGTATGTATAATGGAGGTATGCTTGCTGTACAGTGTATGTATAATGGAGGTATGATTGCTGTACAGTGTATGTATAATGGAGGTATGATTGCTGTACAGTGTATGTATAATGGAGGTATGATTGCTGTACAGTGTATGTATAATGGAGGTATGCTTGCTGTACAGTGTATGTATAATGGATGTATGATTGCTGTACAGTGTATGTATAATGGATGTATGATTGCTGTACAGTCACAGGGTATGTATAATGGAGGTATGCTTGCTGTACAGTGTATGTATAATGGATGTATGATTGCTGTACAGTCACAGTGTATGTATAATGGAGGTACGCTTGCTGTACAGTGTATGTATAATGGATGTTTGATTGCTATACAGTCACAGTGTATGTATAATGGATGTATGATTGCTGTACAGTCAGTGTATGTATAATGGATGTATGATTGCTGTACAGTGTATGTATAATGGATGTATGATTGCTGCACAGTGTATGTATAATGGAGGTATGCTTGCTGTACAGTGTATGTATAATGGAGGTATGATTGCTGTACAGTGTATGTATAATGGATGTGTGATTGCTGTACAGTGTATGTATAATGGATGTATGATTGCTGTACAGTGTATGTATAATGGATGTACGATTGCTGTACAGTGTATGTATAATGAATGTATGATTGCTGTACAGTGTATGTATAATGGAGGTATGCTTGCTGTACAGTGTATGTATAATGGATGTATGATTGCTGTACAGTGTATGTATAATGAATGTATGATTGCTGTACAGTGTATGTATAATGGATGTATTATTGCTGTACAGTGTATGTATAATGAATGTATGATTGCTGTACAGTGTATGTATAATGGAGGTATGCTTGCTGTACAGTGTATGTATAATGGATGTATGATTGCTGTACAGTGTATGTATAATGGATGTATGATTGCTGTACGATGTATGTATAATGGATGTATGATTGCTGTACAGTGTATGTATAATGAATGTATGATTGCTGTACAGTGTATGTATAATGGAGGTATGCTTGCTGTACAGTGTATGTATAATGGATGTATGATTGCTGTACAGTGTATGTATAATGGAGGTATGCTTGCTGTACAGTGTATGTATAATGGAGGCATGCTTGCTGTACAGTGTATGTATAATGAATGTATGATTGCTGTACAGTGTATGTATACTGAATGTATGATTGCTGTACAGTGTATGTATGATGGAGGTATGCTTGCTGTACAGTGTATGTATAATGGATGTATGATTGCTGTACAGACACAGTGTATGTATAATGAATGTATGATTGCTGTACAGTGTATGTATAATGAATGTATGATTGCTGTACAGTGTATGTATAATGGATGTATGATTGCTGTACAGTCACTGTGTATGTATTATGAATGTATGCTTGCTGTACAGTGTATGTATAATGGATGTATGATTGCTGTACAGTGTATGTATAATGGATGTATGATTGCTGTACAGTGTATGAATAATGGATTTATGATTGCTGTACAGTGTATGTATAATGGAGGTATGCTTGCTGTACAGTGTATGTATAATGGAGGTATGATTGTTGTACAGTGTATGTATAATGGATTTATGATTGCTGTACAGTGTATGTATAATGGATGTATGATTGCTGTACAGTGTATGTATAATGGATGTATGATTGCTGTACAGTGTATGTATAATGGATGTATGATTGCTGTACAGTGTATGTATAATGAATGTATGATTGCTGTACAGTGTATGTATAATGGAGGTATGCTTGCTGTACAGTGTATGTATAATGGATGTATGATTGCTGTACAGTGTATGCATTATGGATGTATGATTGCTGTACAGTGTATGTATAATGGATGTATGATTGCTGTACAGTGTATGTATAATGGAGGTATGCTTGCTGTACAGTGTATGTATAATGGATGTATGATTGCTGTACAGTGTATGTATAATAGAGGTACGATTGCTGTACAGTGTATGTATAATAGAGGTACGATTGCTGTACAGTGTATGTATAATGAATGTATGATTGCTGTACAGTGTATGTATAATGGATGTATGCTTGCTGTACAGTGTATGTATAATGGAGGTATGCTTGCTGTACAGTATGTATAATGGATGTATGATTGCTGTACAGTGTATGTATAATGGAGGTATGCTTGCTGTACAGTGTATGTATAATGGAGGTATGCTTGCTGTACAGTGTATGTATAATGGATGTATGATTGCTGTACAGTGTATGTATAATGGAGGTATGATTGCTGTACAGTGTATGTATAATGAATGTGTGATTGCTGTACAGTGTATGTATAATGGAGGTATGATTGCTGTACAGTGTATGTATAATGGATGTATGATTGCTGTACAGTGTATGTATAATGGAGGTATGATTGCTGTACAGTGTATGTATAATGAATGTATGATTTCTGTACAGTGTATGTATAATGGAGGTATAATTGCTGTACAGTGTATGTATAATGGAGGTATGCTTGCTGTACAGTGTATGTATAATGGAGGTATGCTTGCTGTACAGTGTATGTATAATGGATGTATGATTGCTGTACAGTGTATGTATACTGAATGTATGATTGCTGTACAGTGTATGTATAATGGAGGTATGCTTGCTGTACAGTGTATGTATAATGTATGTATGATTGCTGTACAGTGTATGTATAATGAATGTATGATTGCTGTACAGTGTATGTATAATGGAGGTATGATTGCTGTACAGTGTATGTATAATGAATGTATGATTGCTGTACAGTGTATGTATAATGGAGGTATGGTTGCTGTACAGTGTATGTATAATGGATGTATGATTGCTGTACAGTGTATGTATAATGGATGTATGATTGCTGTACAGTGTATGTATAATGGATGTATGATTGCTGTACAGTGTATGTATAATGGAGGTATGATTGCTGTACAGTGTATGTATAATGAATGTATGATTTCTGTACAGTGTATGTATAATGGAGGTATGATTGCTGTACAGTGTATGTATAATGGAGGTATGGTTGCTGTACAGTGTATGTATAATGGATGTATGATTGCTGTACAGTGTATGTATAATGGATGTATGATTGCTGTACAGTGTATGTATAATGGAGGTATGATTGCTGTACAGTGTATGTATACTGAATGTATGATTGCTGTACAGTGTATGTATAATGGAGGTATGATTGCTGTACAGTGTATGTATAATGAATGTATGATTGCTGTACAGTGTATGTATAATGGAGGTATGATTGCTGTACAGTGTATGTATAATGGAGGTATGATTGCTGTACAGTGTATGTATAATGGAGGCATGATTGCTGTACAGTGTATGTATAATGGATGTATGATTGCTGTACAGTGTATGTATAATGGAGGTATGATTGCTGTACAGTGTATGTATAATGGAGCCTCCAATCTAAAAAAAAAGCCTCCAATCCCCAAAAAAGTTTTAATAAAGTTTTTCATTTTGTTTGTATTGATATTTATATGAGTGTAGGTCTGTTTATGTATGTGTGCATGCAAGCAAGAGGGGCTGAAACGTCGCACTGTTTGACATGTGGAATAAATAGTTATTTTTTGGATATTTGGAGTGCCGCACCATTTTTGAAGTTATCAATTGGCTGTGATCGAGCCTGAGGAGCTGGCACCCGCCTACTGTGGTAAAGTAGTGCTGCATTTTTTTCGACATTTATATATATATATATATATATCTATCTATATAAACACACACACGCGTGTGCGGCATGAGTTTGTGCTTTAGGGTGCACACTCCTCTACACCCCTCTGTCACCCATGTACACTCCTCTACACCCCTCTGTCACCCATGTACACTCCTCTACACCCCTCTGTCACCCATGTACACTCCTCTATACCCCTCTGTCACCCATGTACACCCATCTGTCACCCATGTACACTCCTCTACACCCCTCTGTCACCCATGTACACCCATCTGTCACTCATGTACACTCCTCTAAACCCCTCTGTACACTCCTCTACAGGCTGAAGGTTTATATAAAAAAGATGGCTCCGGGGGGGCGGGGGCTCGGGCCCCTTACTGGTGAACTAGCTGTACCCCCTGATAGCCATGAGAGCTGCTAGTGACCTACTGCTGCTAGGGGGGGCACAAGGGGGGGCCAATCATGATGTAGGGGGGGCCGTGGCCCCCTCTGCCCCCCCCCCCTAGAGACGCCACTGAGAAGACCTGCTGTTACTACTTTGTAAGAGAGGGCACTTTGGTTTTCTTTTATTGCAATTTAAGTTGTTAGTTAATGAAAAATAATAAATATTGTTTTATATATAACTACAGTTAAGGGGAATGTTTTATCAGTTATTCTGCCTAAACATCGGGCAGCATAAAACTGGTGCAGACATCACGATCCCAGGACACCAGGAAAAACACTGAGACACTCGGTCATTCAGAGTCATCTTAGATTGAAAATCCTGCTGAAACCCCGGAAATGAGTCCCTGGGGCTGGTCCCAGCGGGGCGGGTGACGCATCTCTCCCTATGCCAATGGTCTCCAAACTGTGGACCTCCAGCTGTTGCTTAACTAAAACTCCCAGCAAAACTACAACTCCCAGCATGCCCAGACCATTTTTGGAACAACTAGCAGTCCACAGTTTGTAGCCCTAGTCCCTATACAGTTACATTCCTGGCTTCTGCACTACTACTGGAATTGTGTTCCTGGTATCTGGCACTTCCGGGTCAGGTGACGTCATAACTAGCCATCCAATCAGAGGCTGAGGCTGGACATTGCTTCGGCCCATAACTGAATGAGCAGCTGTGTAACGTCACCTAACCCAGAAGCGCTGGACACTGGGAACTGAATTTCGTGATTCTGGCGGTAGCGCAAGAGCAAGGAAGAGAGGGTTTTTTTATACTGTCTTCCCCAAGCGTTAATACCACATTTCTGCCACAACATAGCTTTCTTATGGAGGCCTGGCAAATCAAATGTCAGGCTTCCCTGTCCCTTCCCTGCTGCCGGCGGCTGCCACAATGACACAATGCTGTGGGGCTGGTATGATCATTTTTTCAGGGTTGGTTTTTAGCCCCAGTTCTGCCCTGGGTGGAGAGAGATATATCTAGCTAAGGCTGCATTCACACCACAATTGTTACAAACCGGATCTGGCTGGGAGATGTGAAAACCAGGCGCTCCCGTATCTCAGCCGGACCCGGACCACATCTCGTTTGAAGGAGCCGACCGGAGTCAGATAATGACTCCAGTCGGCTCAGTTTTGCCCCGTATCCAGATTTGTGACCGTACTTAAAACTGTAGTATACCACGGTTTTAAGTCTGGTCACAAAACCGGATATGGGGCAAAAATAAGCCGACCGGAGTCACTATTTGACTCCGGTCGGCTCATTCAAATGAGATGAGATGGGGTCCGGGTCCGGCTGAGATACGGGAGTGCCTGGTTTTCACATATCCCTATCGGATCCGGTCCCGTATGTAACAATCGTGGGGTGAATACAGCCTAATGTGGAATGGAGGTAGAAGTGGGAAGAAGCCTGCCTACCTACCTAATATATTAAGGCTGAACATTTACTTAGCTAAGAAGGGGAGAGGGAAGGGGGGCACCTTTGTAGTGTTGGTATCTATCTGTATATGATCACTGTATGGAGTTAACCTTGGTCTCTGCCTAGTGGATTTTTTTCAGTAGCAGTGCGGGGATATTAGTCATTCTGCGGTGATACTGGTCATGATGTGGCGATATTACTTGTCCCTTGTATAGTGATATTGATAATTTCAATGTCAATTCACAGGATTTGGTCAGTAACAGTATGACGGTAATATGTATGGGCATAATATTCCTCCTTGTATACTGGTAATATTGGTTTCAGTATACAGGATTTGGCTAGTAACAGTATGATGGTAATATGTATGGGGATAATATTCCTCCTTGTATACTGGTATTATTGGTAATATTACTCTCAACATACAGGATTTGGTCAGTAACAGTATCATGGTAATATGTATGGTGATAATTTTTCTCCTTGTATACTGGCATTATTGTTAATATTGCTATCAATATACCGGATTTTCACATATAGCCTTTTTAAAACATTGCTGCCATTTTTCATTATAAGCAGGGCCGGTGTTATGGCGGGGCAAACCAGGCAATTGCCTAGGGCCCCCATCCCCCAGGGGTCCTGCCGTCTGCTCAGTAGGGGGGGGGGCAACTGTTTTAAAGTGGCCGCAGCGTTGGCTTCTTGTTAAAGATTAGCAGGGGGGCAACTTTAAAACAGTGATCAGCTCCGGGCGCCGTGCCCGCAGGGGGGCCCCGTCACATTCGGGACATCCCTGTGTCCCGAAAAATCTTTTCAGGCCACAAGGATGCCCCGTTTACTTCATAGCGGCCCCGCGTTAACTTTAAAAACGCTGGGGCCGTTGGGAGGAAGCGCACGCAGTGACGGCACTGACGTCACGTGCGTGCGCCCATAGCAACAGTACAGCAGAGCGCAGCTGTGAGGAGGACGTGCGGGTATGGTAAGTGACCTGCGGTCATCTTCAGTGTTCCGACCGCTGCTCCCGGGATGGCCCATAGGCCATAGCAGTAGATCGTGACCGGGATGGCCCATAGGCCATAGCAGTAGATCGTGATCCAGGAGCGGTGGTCGGAATACTCAAGTGGGGCAGTAAACAGGCATACAGCCTCCAGCCATACATTGTATATGGCTGAAGGCTGTATGTCTGTAGGGGAACATTAGTTGCACTATAATTCCACCACATTTGGTGCAGTATAGTTCCCCCACATTAAGTGCAGTCACTTAATGTGGGGATCTATACTGCACCAAATGTGGTGGAATTATAGTGCACCTAATGTGGGGGAACTATACTGAACCTAATGTGGGGAATTATACTGCACCTAATGTGGGGGAACTATACTGCACCTAATGTGGGGAATTATACTGCACCTAATGTGAGGGAACTATACTGCACCTAATGTGGGGGAACTATACTGCACCTAATGTGGGGGAACTACTGTATACTGCACCTAATGTGGGGAAACTACTGTACTTCACCTAATGTGGGGAACTACTGTATACTGCACCTAATGTGGGGAACTACTGTATACTGCACCTAATGTGGGAGGACTACTGTATACTGCACCTAATGTGGGGCAACTACTGTATACTGCACCTAATGTGGGGAAACTACTGTACTTCACCTAATGTGGGGAACTACTGTATACTGCACCTAATGTGGGGGGACTACTGTATACTGCACCTAATGTGGGGGGGGACTACTGTATACTGCACCTAATGTGGGGGGGGACTACTGTATACTGCACCTAATGTGGGGGGACTACTGTATACTGCACCTAATGTGGGGGGACTACTGTATACTGCACCTAATGTGGGGAACTACTGTATACTCCACCTAATGTGGGGGGACTATTGTATACTGCACCTAATGTGGGAAACTACTGTATACTGCACCTAATGTGGAGGGACTACTGTATACTGCACCTAATGTGGAGGGACTACTGTATACTGCACCTAATGTGGGAGACTATACTGCACCTAATGTGGGGGAACTATACTGCCGACCTAATGTGGGGGAACTATACTGCCGACCTAATGTGGGGGAACTATACTGCCAACCTAATGTGGGGGAACTATACTGCACCTAATGTGGGGGAACTATACTGCACCTAATGTGGGGGAACTACACTGCACCTAATGTGGGGGAACTACACTGCACCTAATGTGGGGGAACTACACTGCACCTAATGTGGGGGAACTACACTGCACCTAATGTGGGGGAACTACACTGCACCTAATGTGGGGGAACTACACTGCACCTAATGTGGGGGAACTACACTGCACCTAATGTGGGGGAACTACACTGCACCTAATGTGGGGGAACTACACTGCACCTAATGTGGGGGAACTACACTGCACCTAATGTGGGGGAACTACACTGCACCTAATGTGGGGGAACTACACTGCACCTAATGTGGGGGAACTACACTGCACCTAATGTGGGGGAACTACACTGCACCTAATGTGGGGGAACTACACTGCACCTAATGTGGGGGAACTACACTGCACCTAATGTGGGGGAACTACACTGCACCTAATGTGGGGGAACTACACTGCACCTAATGTGGGGGAACTACACTGCACCTAATGTGGGGGAACTATACTGCACCTAATGTGGGGGAACTATACTGTACCTAATGTGGGGAACTATACTGCACCTAATGTGGGGGAACTACTGTATACTGCACCTAATGTGGGGGAACTACTGTATACTGCACCTAATGTGGTGAACTACTGTATACTGCACCTAATGGGGGGAATTATACTGCACCTAATGCGGGGGAATTACTGTATACTGCACCTAATGTGGGGGAACTACTGTATACTGCACCTAATGTGGGGGAACTACTGTATACTGCACCTAATGTGGGGAATTATACTGCACCTAATGTGGGGGAACTACTGTATACTGCACCTAATGTGGGGGAACTTCTGTATACTGCACCTAATGTGGGGAACTACTGTATACTGCACCTAATGTGGGGGGATTACTGTATACTGCACCTAATGTGGGGGGATTACTGTATACTGCACCTAATGTGGGGGGACTACTGTATACTGCACCTAATGTGGGGAACTACTGTATACTGCACCTAATGTGGGGAACTACTGAATACTGCACCTAATTTGGGGGGACTACTGTATACTGCACCTAATGTGGGGGGACTACTGTATACTGCACCTAATGTGGGGGGATTACTGTATACTGCACCTAATGTGGGGGGATTACTGTATACTGCACCTAATGTGGGGGGACTACTGTATACTGCACCTAATGTGGGGAACTACTGTATACTGCACCTAATGTGGGGAACTACTGTATACTGCACCTAATGTGGGGAACTACTGTATACTGCACCTAATGTGGAGGGACTATACTGCACCTAATGTGGGGAACTATTCTGCACCTAATGTGGGGAACTATACTGCCAACCTAATGTGGGGGAACTATAGTGCACCTAATGTCGAGAGCTATACTGCACCTAATGTGGGGGAACTATACTGCACCTAATGTGGGGGAACTACACTGCACCTAATGTGGGGGAACTACACTGCACCTAATGTGGGGGAACTACACTGCACCTAATGTGGGGAACTATACTGCACCTAATGTGGGGGAACTATACTGCACCTAATGTGGGGAACTATACTGCACCTAATGTGGGGGAACTACACTGCACCTAATGTGGGGGAACTACTGTATACTGCACCTAATGTGGGAGAACTACTGTATACTGCACCTAATGTGGGGAACTACTGTATACTGCACCTAATGGGGGGAATTATACTGCACCTAATGCGGGGGAACTACTGTATACTGCAACTAATGTGGGGGAACTACTGTATACTGCACCTAATGTGGGGGAACTACTGTATACTGCACCTAATGTGGGGAATTATACTGCACCTCATGTGGGGGAACTACTGTATACTGCACCTAATGTGGGGAATTATACTGCACCTAATGTGGGGAACTATACTGACAACCTAATGTGGGGGAACTATACTGCCAACCTAATGTGGGGGAACTATACTGCCAACCTAATGTGGGGGAACTATACTGCACCTAATGTGGAGAACTATACTGCACCTAATGTGGAGAACTATACTGCACCTAATGTGGAGAGCTATACTGCACCTAATGTGGAGAGCTATACTGCACCTAATGTGGAGAGCTATACTGCTCCTAATGTGGGGGACTATACTGCACCAATGTGTGGGACTATACTGCACCTAATGTGGGGAACTATACTGCACCTAATGTGGGGGACTATCAGGGCCGTTTGAAGGAATTTGGGGGCCCCAAGCAAAATGGACATGGAGGCCCCCCCCTCCATAGTAACGCCGACCCTTGAATTCTGGGAGCGCAACATGAGCGAACGTCAATACGACGCACATTAGGTGCAGCAGTGTTCCCCCTACATTAGGTGCAGCAGTGTTCCCTACCCATACCCGCTGTCCAGACCCCCCCCCCCTCCCGGGCCATTTTTTTGGTGGGGGTTTGACTGCTGAGACCCCCACCGATCACCTCGGTTAAAATGGTTCTCCAGCTGTTGGAAAGCTAAAACTCCCATCATTCTGGAGAGCCTCTGGCAATGGGAGTTGTAGTTTTGTAACAGCTGAAGAGCCACAGATTGGACACAGTTTTACCCATCATCACTGCAGAACTTACAAGTGACTACAGCTCTGATGGGACAGTCAGGAGAATACACAATGATAGTGACCTGAGTGACGTCTTCTGACTTGAGTGATATCTTCTCTGTTATCTTTTCTTCTTTATCTGGTCCAGAGACCAGGTCTTCCTCCAGCTCCATCTTCTCTGCAGAGTCTGACATCCAGGCATCATTGGCTCCTCACTGTCAGCAGATCCTCATCCTCTGCATGAAGACAGTAATCATTATAACCTTGCCAGAAAGTGTACTCTAAATAATATACTGCCCCACACTGTACCCTGAAGATAATGCTGCCTCACACTGTACCTTGAATATAATACTGCCACACACTGTACCCTGAATATAATGCTGCCTCACACTGTACCTTGAATATAATACTGCCACACACTGTACCCTGAATATAATGCTGCCACACACTGTACCCTGAATATAATGCTGCTCCACACTGTATCCACTGAATATAATGCTTCCACACACTGTACCCTGAAAATAATACTGCCACACACTGTACCCTGAAAATAATACTGCCACACACTGTACCCTGAAAATAATACTGCCACACACTGTACCCTGAATATAATGCTTCCACACACTGTACCCCTGAATATAATACTGCCACACACTGTACCCCTGAATATAATGCTGCCACACCCTGTACCCTGAATATAATGCTGCTCCACACTGCATCCACTGAATACAATACTGCCACACATGCATACACATCATATATACATATACCTCTCCTCATTATTACTATAACTCCCCCCCCCCCCCACCTCTCCTCATCACTATTATAACCGGGGGGGGGGGGATGAGGAGAGGTGCAGGGGGGGGGGCACCTCTCATGACCCCCATAACACCCCCCTGCATCTCTCATGACCCCATAACACCCCTCCTGCATCTCTCATGACCCCCCATAACACCCCCCTGCATCTCTCATGACCCCCATAACACCCCCCTGCATCTCTCATTACCCCCATAACACCCCACTGCATCTCTCATGATCCCCATAACACTCCCCTGCATCTCTCATGACCCCCATAACACCCCCCTGCATCTCTCATGACCCCCATAACACCCCCCTGCATCTCTCATGACCCCCATAACACCCCCTGCATCTCTCATGATCCCCATAACACCCCCTGCATCTCTCATGATCCCCATAACACCCCCTGCATCTCTCATGACCCCCATAACACCCCCTGCATCTCTCATGACCCCCATAACACCCCCTGCATCTCTCATGACCCCCATAACACCCCCCTGCATCTCTCATGACCCCCATAACACCCCTCCTGCATCTCTCATGACCCCCATAACACCCCTCCTGCATCTCTCATGACCCCCATAACACCCCTCCTGCATCTCTCATGACCCCCATAACACCCCCCTGCATCTCTCATGACCCCCATAACACCCCCCTGCATCTCTCACGACCCCCATAACACCCCCTGCATCTCTCACGATCCCCATAACACCCCTCCTGCATCTCTCATGACCCCCATAACACCCCTCCTGCATCTCTCATGACCCCCATAACACCCCTCCTGCATCTCTCATGACCCCCATAACACCCCCTGCATCTCTCATGATCCCATAACACCCCTCCTGCATCTCTCATGACCCCCATAACACCCCCCTGCATCTCTCATGACCCCCATAACACCCCTCCTGCATCTCTCATGATCCCCATAACACCCCTCCTGCATCTCTCATGATCCCCATAACACCCCTCCTGCATCTCTCATGATCCCCATAACACCCCTCCTGCATCTCTCATGACCCCCATAACACCCCTCCTGCATCTCTCATGACCCCCATAACACCCCCTGCATCTCTCATGACCCCCATAACACCCCCCCTTCATCTCTCATGACCCCATAACACCCTCCTGCATCTCTCACGATCCCCATAACACCTCTCCTGCATCTCTCATGACCCCCATAACACCCCCCTGCATCTCTCATGACCCCCATAACACCCCACTGCATCTCTCATGACCCCCATAACACCTCTCCTGCATCTCTCATGACCCCCATAACACCCCCCTGCATCTCTCATGATCCCCATAACACCCCCCTGCATCTCTCATGATCCCCATAACACCCCCCTGCATCTCTCATGACCCCCATAACACCCCCCTGCATCTCTCATGACCCCCATAACACCCCTCCTGCATCTCTCATGACCCCCATAACACCCCTCCTGCATCTCTCATGACCCCCATAACACCCCTCCTGCATCTCTCACGATCCCCATAACACCCCTCCTGCATCTCTCACGACCCCCATAACACCCCCCTGCATCTCTCACGACCCCCATAACACCCTCCTGCATCTCTCACGACCCCCATAACACCCTCCTGCATCTCTCACGACCCCCATAACACCCCTCCTGCATCTCTCACGATCCCCATAACACACCTCCTGCATCTCTCATGACCCCCATAACACTCCCTATATCTATCATGACCCCCATAACACCCCTCCTGCATCTCTCATGACCCCCATAACACCCCCCCTGCATCTCTCATGATCCCCATAACACCCCCCTGCATCTCTCATGACCCCCATAACACCCCTCCTGCATCTCTCATGACCCCCATAACACCCCTCCTGCATCTCTCATGATCCCCATAACACCCCACTGCATCTCTCATGACCCCCATAACACCCCTCCTGCATCTCTCATGATCCCCATAACACCCCTCCTGCATCTCTCATGATCCCCATAACACCCCCTGCATCTCTCATGATCCCCATAACACTCCCTATATCTATCATGACCCCCATAACACCCCTCCTGCATCTCTCATGACCCCCATAACACCCCCTGCATCTCTCATGACCCCCATAACACCCCCTGCATCTCTCATGACCCCCATAACACCCCCCTGCATCTCTCATGATCCCCATAACACCTCCTGCATCTCTCATGACCCCCATAACACCCCTCCTGCATCTCTCATGATCCCCATAACACCCCCCTGCATCTCTCATGATCCCCATAACACCTCCTGCATCTCTCATGACCCCCATAACACCCCTCCTGCATCTCTCATGATCCCCATAACACCCCTCCTGCATCTCTCATGACCCCCATAACACCCCTCCTGCATCTCTCATGACCCCCCCCCCCCCCCCCCCCCCCACACACACAAACACCTCTCATCACCATTGCAGTCCCCTGACAACCATACAATCCCCCGGGCCCCCCGCGCCAGTTTACTTACCCTGCCGGGGATCGTTGCAGAGGCGGGAGTCTGCTGCTGCTCCTGTCACTGCACGGAGGATGCTGGAGGTTCCCGCGGGGACGCAAGCAGGGACAGGTCAGGTGATTGGCGTAAACGTGCGTGCCTGCGCGGGGCACGTGACGTCTCTACTCCAATCATCCCCTGACCTGTCCGGTGCCGGCCCTGCTTTGTTTCTTAAGGGGCCCGCGCCCATCAAAAATGTAATTTTGGTGAAATGTGCGGGCCCCCCGAAGTGTCCCGTCGCTACAGGACGGGCAAGCACCGGCTCTGCTCGGGGCCCCCCAGCCAGCTCGGGGCCCCAAGCAATTGCTTGGTTTGCCGGTCCGGTAGCGACGGGCCTGGGGACTATACTGCACCAATGTGTGGGACTATACTGCACCTAATGTGGGGAACTATACTGCACCTAATGTGGGGGAACTATACTGCACCTAATGTGGGGAGAACTATACTGCACCTAATGTGGGGAACTATACTGCACCTAATGTGGGGGAACTATACTGCACCTAATGTGGGGGCACTATACTGCACCTAATGTGGGGGAACTATACTGCACCTAATGTGGGGAGAACTATACTGCACCTAATGTGGGGAGAACTACACTGCACCTAATGTGGGGGAACTATACTGCACCTAATGTGGGGGAACTATACTGCACCTAATGTGGGGAGAACTATACTGCACCTAATGTGGGGAGAACTATACTGCACCTAATGTGGAGGGAACTATACTGCACCTAATGTGGGGGGAACTATACTGCACCTAATGTGGGGAACTATACTGCACCTAATGTGGAGGAACTATACTGCACCTAATGTGGGGAGAACTATACTGCACCTAATGTGGGGAACTATACTGCACCTAATGTGGGGAGAACTATACTGCACCTAATGTGGGGAGAACTATACTGCACCTAATGTGGGGGCACTATACTGCACCTAATGTGGAGGGAACTATACTGCACCTAATGTGGGGAGAACTATACTGCACCTAATGTGGGGAGAACTATACTGCACCTAATGTGGGGAACTATACTGCACCTAATGTGGAGGGAACTATAGCCTAATGTGGAGAACTATACTGCACCTAATGTGGAGAGCTATACTGCACCTAATGTGGGGAACTATACTGCACCTAATGTGGGGAGAACTATACTGCACCTAATGTGGGGGAACTATACTGCACCTAATGTGGGGAGAACTACACTGCACCTAATGTGGGGAGAACTATACTGCACCTAATGTGGAGGGAACTATACTGCACCTAATGTGGAGGGAACTATACTGCACCTAATGTGGGGAACTATACTGCACCTAATGTGGGGAACTATACTGCACCTAATGTGGGGGAACTATACTGCACCTAATGTGGGGGAACTATACTGCACCTAATGTGGAGGGAACTATACTGCACCTAATGTGGGGGAACTATACTGCACCTAATGTGGAGGGAACTATACTGCACCTAATGTGGGGAACTATACTGCACCAATGTGGGGAGAACTATACTGCACCTAATGTGGGGGATCTATACTGCACCTAATGTGGGGAACTATACTGCACCTAATGTGGGGGACTATACTGCACCTAATGTGGGGAGAACTATACTGCACCTAATGTGGAGGGAACTATACTGCACCTAATGTGGGGAACTATACTGCACCAATGTGTGGGACTATACTGCACCTAATGTGGGGAACTATACTGCACCAATGTGGGGAGAACTATACTGCACCTAATGTGGGGGATCTATACTGCACCTAATGTGGGGGAACTATACTGCACCTAATGTGGGGAGAACTATACTGCACCTAATGTGGAGGGAACTATACTGCACCTAATGTGGGGAGAACTATACTGCACCTAATGTGGGGAACTATACTGCACCTAATGTGGGGAACTATACTGCACCTAATGTGGGGGAACTATACTGCACCTAATGTGGGGAGAACTATACTGCACCTAATGTGGGGAGAACTATACTGCACCAATGTGTGGGACTACACTGCACCTAATGTGGGGGAACTATACTGCACCTAATGTGGGGAGAACTATACTGCACCTAATGTGGGGAGAACTATACTGCACCTAATGTGGAGGGAACTATACTGCACCTAATATGGGGAGAACTATACTGCACCTAATGTGGGGGAACTATACTGCACCTAATGTGAGGAACTATACTGCACCTAATGTGGGGGAACTATACTGCACCTAATGAGGGGGGGATTATATACTGCACCTAATGTGGGGGAACTATACTGCCAACCTAATGTGGGGAGCTATACTGCACCTAATGTGGAGGGAACTGTACTGCACCTAATGTGGAGAGCTATACTGTACCTAATGTGGGGAACTATACTGCACCTAATGTGGGGGCACTATACTGCACCTAATGAGGGGGGGGGACTATATACCTCACCTAATGTGGGGGAACTATACTGTCCACCTAATGTGGGGAGCTATACTGTACCTAATGAGGGGGGGGGAGGACTATATATTGCACCTAATGTGGGGGAACTATACTGCCAACCTAATGTGGGGATCTATACTGCACCTAATGTGGAGGGAACTGTACTGCACCTAATGTGGAGAGCTATACTGCAACTAATGTGGAGAACTATACTGCACCTAATGTGGAGAACTATACTGCACCTAATGTGGGGAGAACTATACTGCACCTAATGTGGGGAGAACTATACTGCACCTAATGTGGGGAGAACTATACTGCACCTAATGTGGGGAGAACTATACTGCACCTAATGTGGGGGACTATACTGCACCTAATGTGGGGAGAACTATACTGCACCTAATGTGGGGGAACTATACTGTACCTAATATGGGGAGAACTATACTGCACCTGAAGTGGGGGAACTATACAGCCAACCTAATGTGGGGGAACTATACTGCACCTAATGTGGGGGACTGTACTGCACCCAATGTGGGGGACTATACTGCACCTAATGTGGGGAGAACTATACTGCACCTAATGTGAAGAGCTATACTGCACCTAATGTGGGGGAACTATACTGCACCTAATGTGGGGAACTACACTGCACCTAATGTGGGGGAACTATACTGCACCTAATGAGGGGGGACTATATACTGCACCTAATGTGGGGGAACTATACTGCCAACCTAATGTGGGGAGCTATACTGCACCTAATGTGGAGGGAACTGTACTGCACCTAATGTGGAGAGCTATACTGTACCTAATGTGGTGAACTATACTGCATCTAATGTGCGGGAACTATACTGCACCTAATGAGGGGGGGGGGGTGGGGATTAAATACTGCACCTAATGTGGGGGAACTATAATGCCAGCCTAATGTGGAGAGCTATACTGCACCTAATGTGCAGGGAACTGTACTGCACCTAATGTGGAGAGCTATACTGTACCTAATGTGGGGAACTATACTGCACCTAATGTGGGGGCACTATACTGCACCTAATGAGGGGGGGGGGACTATATACTGCACCTAATGTGGGGGAACTATACTGTCAACCTAATGTGGGGAGCTATACTGTACCTAATGAGGGGGGGGGGAGGACTATATATTGCACCTAATGTGGGGGAACTATACTGCCAACCTAATGTGGGGATCTATACTGCACCTAATGTGGAGGGAACTGTACTGCACCTAATGTGGAGAGCTATACTGCAACTAATGTGGAGAACTATACTGCACCTAATGTGGAGAACTATACTGCACCTAATGTGGGGAGAACTATACTGCACCTAATGTGGGGAGAACTATACTGCACCTAATGTGGGGAGAACTATACTGCACCTAATGTGGGGAGAACTATACTGTACCTAATATGGGGAGAACTATACTGCACCTGAAGTGGGGGAACTATACAGCCAACCTAATGTGGGGGAACTATACTGCACCTAATGTGGGGGACTGTACTGCACCCAATGTGGGGGACTATACTGCACCTAATGTGGGGAGAACTATACTGCAACTAATGTGAAGAGCTATACTGCACCTAATGTGGGGGAACTATACTGCACCTAATGTGGGGAACTATACTGCACCTAATGTGGGGAACTACACTGCACCTAATGTGGGGGAACTATACTGCACCTAATGAGGGGGGACTATATACTGCACCTAATGTGGGGGAACTATACTGCCAACCTAATGTGGGGAGCTATACTGCACCTAATGTGGAGGGAACTGTACTGCACCTAATGTGGAGAGCTATACTGTACCTAATGTGGTGAACTATACTGCATCTAATGTGCGGGAACTATACTGCACCTAATGAGGGGGGGGGGGATTATATACTGCACCTAATGTGGGGGAACTATAATGCCAGCCTAATGTGGAGAGCTATACTGCACCTAATGTGCAGGGAACTGTACTGCACCTAATGTGGAGAGCTATACTGCACCTAATGTGGAGAGCTATACTGCACCTAGTGTGGGGAGAACTATACTGCACCTAATGTGGGGAGAACTATACTGCACCTAATGTGGGGAGAACTATACTGCACCTAATGTGGGGAGAACTATACTGCACCTAATGTGGGGAGAACTATACTGCACCTAATGTGGGGAGAACTATACTGCACCTAATGTGGGGAGAACTATACTGCACCTAATGTGGGGAGAACTATACTGCACCTAATGTGGGGGAACTATACTGTATCTAATGTGGGGAGAACTATACTGCACGTGAAGTGGGGGAACTATACTGCACCTAATGTGGGGAGAACTATACTGCACCTAATGTGGGGAACTATACTGCACTTAATGTGGGGAACTATACTGCACCTAATGTGGAGAGCTATACTGCACCTAATGTGGGGAGAACTATACTGCACCTAATGTGGGGGAACTATACTGCACCTAATGTGGGGAGAACTATACTGCACCTAATGTGGGGAGAACTATACTGCACCTAATGTGGGGAGAACTATACTGCACCTAATGTGGCGGACTATACTGCACCTAATGTGGGGGAACTATACTGTACCTAATGTGGTTAGAACTATACTGCACCTAAAGTGGGGGAACTATACAGCACCTGAAGTGGGGGAACTATACTGCACCTTATGTGGGGGACTATACTGCACCTAATGTGGGGGACTATACTGCACCTAATGTGGGGGACTATACTGCACCTAATGTGGGGGACTATACTGCACCTAATGTGGGGGAACTATACTGCACCTAATGTGGGGAGAACTATACTGCACCTGAAGTGGGGGAACTATACTGCACCTAATGTGGGGAGAACTATACTGCACCTAATGAGGGGGACTATACTGCACCTAATGTGGGGGAACTATACTGCACCTAATGTGGGGGAACTATACTGCACACCTAATGTGGGGGAGCTATACTCTTTACCTAATGTGGGGGGAACTATACAAAAATATAAAATTGTACTATTTTGATCCCTATAACTCTTATTTTTCTGTATATGGGGATGTGAGGGTCATTTTTTGCGCTGTGATTTGTAGTTTTTATCGGTACCATTTTTGTTTTGATGGGACTTTTCAATAGCTTTTTAGATATTTTTTTTATAGTATTTGAAGTGACCAAAATTGTTCAAATCTAGTTAGTGCACTACTATGACTTTTGGGGCCCCACTTTTGATTTTGCCTAAGGCCATGCTAAGCCTAAAACCGGCCCTGATTATAAGGGAGTGTTGTGCCATTTTACTTTTTGAATTTGTGGTGGACTATGATCAGGTCTTGGTCGCTGACACCACTTTATTGAAAAATTTGGCAAAGTACTGGTGTATTCCTTCTGTGATATATATATATATATGTATAGCCACGCAAAGTGATACGCCTGTGCTCGGTGGCTGTTTGCCGGCACAATGACACAATGCTGTGGGGCTTGTATACAGTAATTTCCAGGGCTGGATTTCATCCCCAGTCCGGCCCTGTCCCAAGGATAGGGGATAAGTTTCAGATTGCGGGGGTCCGACCGCTGGGGGGCCCCGTGATCTCCTGTACGGGGCCCTGGCTCGCTGGCCAGATAGCGCAGGTTGACCGCCAGATGAAGGGGCAGCCGACACGCCCCCTCAAAAAAAGCGCTATAGCAGAGCCAGAAATTGCCAAAGGCAGCGCTGCATCAGTCCCCCAAAAAATGTGAGTTCCTGGATTTAAATATCTATATTCAGGATGGCTGTTCGCATACTGCCAACTATTTTAAGGAGGTGAATGCAAACAGATACCTCGACTTTAACAGTTGCCATCTTAAATAATGGAAGAAGAACATTCCATTCGGTCAAATGAAAAGAATCCGAAGGAATTGTTCTTCCACACAAAAATACCTACAACAACTAGAGAACCTGGAGGATCGTTTTAAACAAAAAGGGTATCCCAAACCCCTTATACAAGGAGCACGCCAGAGAGTGGACGAATTAGAACAAAGTGCTTGCTTGAAAAATAATAAACAGGGTAATGCAGAGGGGGGTTATAATGATGAATTTGATTCTGTTTTTCTAACTAGGTATTACACTTCACACACCAATATTTTTTTATAATTTTTTTTTTTTTTTTTTTTGTATAGGTAATATCACCAGCTCATATTATTGTGTCATGATTACTGGCACCATATGTAGTCCCCCAGTTATTCTTCTTTAGATGTTTTCCGTGTCCTGTGCAGTATCTCTCCCAGAAGTCCACTTGATGGCCCCCGTGGTGGTCTACACCCCGAAGTCATCAATTTTTACTCTAAGAGAGAGTGTGCAGCTGTTTCTGGAGACGGTCAACAATAACCTCTGCATGGTGGAATAATAGGTCACGATGTTTATCAGGATCAGTAGAAGCATCACCCACTCGATGATTATGATGGGGATTTCACGGATCTCGTCCCAGTCTTCATCATTATGGAATAATTCCTTTAATGTTTCATATCCAAAATAGAAAACTACACAGACAAAAGTCAGGCCACAGCAGGTGCATCTACTATGGTGGATGACTTTTTTTGCTCCTGGTAATTTATACATCTGGATGGACTGCCCAAGGTAGTATAAGGCTTCACATGTAATGGAAATTATCGTGCTGACAAAGTGTATCCTGGGATATTCTTCGGGGGACAATACATGCATAACAGCTGTGGAAAAACAGGAGGCCCACACAATGGCCAGCAGGATCCTCTGGATCAGGACCTGATGACCCCTGAACTCTTCAGTATGCATAACCATATACTTATAAATAAGAAAGGTTAGTACCAAAGTGCCAATGGACGTCCCTATAAATCCAATTCTGAATAATATGCTTTCGGGAAAGACATTTCCCACGTCACTGTGAAGGAAAAGAAACCAATGTTATTATGGATATTTCCTCACTCCCAACCCATGAAATAAGAATCATTTGCTTGTTTATCTTACCTGATGCTCATCAGTGGCGAGGCTGCATGGCCGAGGACAACCGTCATGATGTAGCTGGTGGCAAGCCAGGCCGCACACCAAAACGCCAACAGGAGGGGGACGAACCCCAGTCCTTTTAGCTCCATTTCAGACAAGTAGAAAAAGAAGACGCTAATCTCACTATTCTCACTAATCGCACTGGAACAGACTGAAGGCTCGGGCGGCTGTCAGTGGGATGTCAGGCCTCCAGCTGTCTATGACATCACATGTGACATGTCAGAATGACTGCTTGTTTCTTTGAGCTGCCATGATTTAGTATCTGCTATAGACAGAACCTGATGTTTTTACTATGGACCTTACAGACCTCAGAACCCAAGTAATTAGTGCAGGGGCTCCATTTTGATCATCTCATATTTCACATTATTTGAGTTCCAGGGCTCAGATACATTTGCACCCTCTATAGCAGTGGTCTTCAAGCTGTGAACCCCCAACCGCTGCAGAACCACAACTCCCAGCATGCCCAGACAGCAACTTTGCATAAGGAAATAGTCTAATTAAACTTTTCTTATATATAGAATCCCTGAAATCTCCAATCTCTCCTTTTATTGCTTTATGATCTGTGTTACTTATTTGTAAAAAACAATGTTTGTGATTGTCTTCCCCCCACACACTTATGGGCTATCTCTTCAAACGACTTTATTTGACCTAAAGCGTATAATTGATTTACATAAATAAGCCCCTTTTCATCCAAAAGAGTGAATCTTTAATTTTAAGGAACTCTTTAAGTGCTTTATTCGACCATAATGAAGTAAAGTCAAAACTCCATGTGATTTAAAAAATAAATTTAAGTTCCCCCCATACTTAATTATCTAGATATGCATGGGTGTAGTGAGTATCCCAGCTTCCAAAATCTCAAAAATATCCTTCATTTTTCAGAGGCTTTTTCAAAAATGAAAGAAGCGATCTGATTGGTTGCTATGGGCAACTCAGAAACTTTTCCTCTGGGCAGGTTTTGATAAATCTCCCTCTATGGGGGAGATTCATTAAGACCAGTGTAGAGGAAGAGTTGTGCAGTTGCCCATAGCAACCAGATTGCTTCTTTCATTTTTCACAATGCCTTTGCAAAATGAAAGAAGCGATCTGATTGGTTGCTATGGGCAACTCAGCATATTTTCCTGGAAAAGTTTCTGAGTTGCCCATAGCAACCAATCAGATTACTTCCTTCATTTTTCAGAGACTTTTTCAAAAATGAAAGAAGCGATCTGATTGGTTGCTATGGGCAACTCAGCAGCTTTCCCCATAGACCACAATGGGCCTACTGGTTTCAATGGGCAAAAAATCAGAGTTAATGCACTAGACACAGTTCTCTATACCATTAACCCCTTCCCGACCTATGACATACCTGTACGTCATGGGTGGCAAGGTGTTCCCGACCCATGACATACAGGTACGTCATGAACATTTTTGCCGCTACTCGCGGCATCCCGCAGCGCCCGGTAAGATGGTGGCTATCACTGATAGCCAGCCATCTTACCATGCGACCACGGGGGGTTTCATCCCCCACCCCCCCCCCCCAGCGATCGCTGCTATCAGCTGGTCAACTCTGACTAGCTAATAGCAGCGTTTCGCTATCAGAATATTTAGCAGCGCGGTGTGTAAGTCCCGATCACGGGGATCGGGACACACACCGCTCTGCTAAGTGTCCCTTACCCATCCCCCGGCATCACTTACCCGACCATGCGGTGTCCCGAGTGGTCCCGTTGCGAGCGACGTCCTCCAGGCGGTCCCGGCGGCGCTGCGTCCCGGCGGCGCAGGTTGACCGCCAGATGAAGGGGCAGCCGACACGCCCCCTCAAAAAAAGCGCTATAGCAGAGCCAGAAATTGCCAAAGGCAGCGCTGCATCAGTCCCCCAAAAAATGTGAGTTCCTGGATTTAAATATCTATATTCAGGATGGCTGTTCGCATACTGCCAACTATTTTAAGGAGGTGAATGCAAACAGATACCTCGACTTTAACAGTTGCCATCTTAAATAATGGAAGAAGAACATTCCATTCGGTCAAATGAAAAGAATCCGAAGGAATTGTTCTTCCACACAAAAATACCTACAACAACTAGAGAACCTGGAGGATCGTTTTAAACAAAAAGGGTATCCCAAACCCCTTATACAAGGAGCACGCCAGAGAGTGGACGAATTAGAACAAAGTGCTTGCTTGAAAAATAATAAACAGGGTAATGCAGAGGGGGGTTATAATGATGAATTTGATTCTGTTTTTCTAACTAGGTATTACACTTCACACACCAATATTTTTTTATAATTTTTTTTTATTTTTTTTTTGTATAGGTAATATCACCAGCTCATATTATTGTGTCATGATTACTGGCACCATATGTAGTCCCCCAGTTATTCTTCTTTAGATGTTTTCCGTGTCCTGTGCAGTATCTCTCCCAGAAGTCCACTTGATGGCCCCCGTGGTGGTCTACACCCCGAAGTCATCAATTTTTACTCTAAGAGAGAGTGTGCAGCTGTTTCTGGAGACGGTCAACAATAACCTCTGCATGGTGGAATAATAGGTCACGATGTTTATCAGGATCAGTAGAAGCATCACCCACTCGATGATTATGATGGGGATTTCACGGATCTCGTCCCAGTCTTCATCATTATGGAATAATTCCTTTAATGTTTCATATCCAAAATAGAAAACTACACAGACAAAAGTCAGGCCACAGCAGGTGCATCTACTATGGTGGATGACTTTTTTTGCTCCTGGTAATTTATACATCTGGATGGACTGCCCAAGGTAGTATAAGGCTTCACATGTAATGGAAATTATCGTGCTGACAAAGTGTATCCTGGGATATTCTTCGGGGGACAATACATGCATAACAGCTGTGGAAAAACAGGAGGCCCACACAATGGCCAGCAGGATCCTCTGGATCAGGACCTGATGACCCCTGAACTCTTCAGTATGCATAACCATATACTTATAAATAAGAAAGGTTAGTACCAAAGTGCCAATGGACGTCCCTATAAATCCAATTCTGAATAATATGCTTTCGGGAAAGACATTTCCCACGTCACTGTGAAGGAAAAGAAACCAATGTTATTATGGATATTTCCTCACTCCCAACCCATGAAATAAGAATCATTTGCTTGTTTATCTTACCTGATGCTCATCAGTGGCGAGGCTGCATGGCCGAGGACGACCGTCATGATGTAGCTGGTGGCAAGCCAGGCCGCACACCAAAACGCCAACAGGAGGGGGACGAACCCCAGTCCTTTTAGCTCCATTTCAGACAAGTAGAAAAAGAAGACGCTAATCTCACTATTCTCACTAATCGCACTGGAACAGACTGAAGGCTCGGGCGGCTGTCAGTGGGATGTCAGGCCTCCAGCTGTCTATGACATCACATGTGACATGTCAGAATGACTGCTTGTTTCTTTGAGCTGCCATGATTTAGTATCTGCTATAGACAGAACCTGATGTTTTTACTATGGACCTTACAGACCTCAGAACCCAAGTAATTAGTGCAGGGGCTCCATTTTGATCATCTCATATTTCACATTATTTGAGTTCCAGGGCTCAGATACATTTGCACCCTCTATAGCAGTGGTCTTCAAGCTGTGAACCCCCAACCGCTGCAGAACCACAACTCCCAGCATGCCCAGACAGCAACTTTGCATAAGGAAATAGTCTAATTAAACTTTTCTTATATATAGAATCCCTGAAATCTCCAATCTCTCCTTTTATTGCTTTATGATCTGTGTTACTTATTTGTAAAAAACAATGTTTGTGATTGTCTTCCCCCCACACACTTATGGGCTATCTCTTCAAACGACTTTATTTGACCTAAAGCGTATAATTGATTTACATAAATAAGCCCCTTTTCATCCAAAAGAGTGAATCTTTAATTTTAAGGAACTCTTTAAGTGCTTTATTCGACCATAATGAAGTAAAGTCAAAACTCCATGTGATTTAAAAAATAAATTTAAGTTCCCCCCATACTTAATTATCTAGATATGCATGGGTGTAGTGAATATCCCAGCTTCCAAAATCTCAAAAATATCCTTCATTTTTCAGAGGCTTTTTCAAAAATGAAAGAAGCGATCTGATTGGTTGCTATGGGCAACTCAGAAACTTTTCCTCTGGGCAGGTTTTGATAAATCTCCCTCTATGGGGGAGATTCATTAAGACCAGTGTAGAGGAAGAGTTGTGCAGTTGCCCATAGCAACCAGATTGCTTCTTTCATTTTTCACAATGCCTTTGCAAAATGAAAGAAGCGATCTGATTGGTTGCTATGGGCAACTCAGCATATTTTCCTGGAAAAGTTTCTGAGTTGCCCATAGCAACCAATCAGATTACTTCCTTCATTTTTCAGAGACTTTTTCAAAAATGAAAGAAGCGATCTGATTGGTTGCTATGGGCAACTCAGCAGCTTTCCCCATAGACCACAATGGGCCTACTGGTTTCAATGGGCAAAAAATCAGAGTTAATGCACTAGACACAGTTCTCTATACCATTAACCCCTTCCCGACCTATGACATACCTGTACGTCATGGGTGGCAAGGTGTTCCCGACCCATGACATACAGGTACGTCATGAACATTTTTGCCGCTACTCGCGGCATCCCGCAGCGCCCGGTAAGATGGTGGCTATCACTGATAGCCAGCCATCTTACCATGCGACCACGGGGGGTTTCATCCCCCACCCCCCCCCCCAGCGATCGCTGCTATCAGCTGGTCAACTCTGACTAGCTAATAGCAGCGTTTCGCTATCAGAATATTTAGCAGCGCGGTGTGTAAGTCCCGATCACGGGGATCGGGACACACACCGCTCTGCTAAGTGTCCCTTACCCATCCCCCGGCATCACTTACCCGACCATGCGGTGTCCCGAGTGGTCCCGTTGCGAGCGACGTCCTCCAGGCGGTCCCGGCGGCGCTGCGTCCCGGCGGCGCAGGTTGACCGCCAGATGAAGGGGCAGCCGACACGCCCCCTCAAAAAAAGCGCTATAGCAGAGCCAGAAATTGCCAAAGGCAGCGCTGCATCAGTCCCCCAAAAAATGTGAGTTCCTGGATTTAAATATCTATATTCAGGATGGCTGTTCGCATACTGCCAACTATTTTAAGGAGGTGAATGCAAACAGATACCTCGACTTTAACAGTTGCCATCTTAAATAATGGAAGAAGAACATTCCATTCGGTCAAATGAAAAGAATCCGAAGGAATTGTTCTTCCACACAAAAATACCTACAACAACTAGAGAACCTGGAGGATCGTTTTAAACAAAAAGGGTATCCCAAACCCCTTATACAAGGAGCACGCCAGAGAGTGGACGAATTAGAACAAAGTGCTTGCTTGAAAAATAATAAACAGGGTAATGCAGAGGGGGGTTATAATGATGAATTTGATTCTGTTTTTCTAACTAGGTATTACACTTCACACACCAATATTTTTTTATAATTTTTTTTTATTTTTTTTTTGTATAGGTAATATCACCAGCTCATATTATTGTGTCATGATTACTGGCACCATATGTAGTCCCCCAGTTATTCTTCTTTAGATGTTTTCCGTGTCCTGTGCAGTATCTCTCCCAGAAGTCCACTTGATGGCCCCCGTGGTGGTCTACACCCCGAAGTCATCAATTTTTACTCTAAGAGAGAGTGTGCAGCTGTTTCTGGAGACGGTCAACAATAACCTCTGCATGGTGGAATAATAGGTCACGATGTTTATCAGGATCAGTAGAAGCATCACCCACTCGATGATTATGATGGGGATTTCACGGATCTCGTCCCAGTCTTCATCATTATGGAATAATTCCTTTAATGTTTCATATCCAAAATAGAAAACTACACAGACAAAAGTCAGGCCACAGCAGGTGCATCTACTATGGTGGATGACTTTTTTTGCTCCTGGTAATTTATACATCTGGATGGACTGCCCAAGGTAGTATAAGGCTTCACATGTAATGGAAATTATCGTGCTGACAAAGTGTATCCTGGGATATTCTTCGGGGGACAATACATGCATAACAGCTGTGGAAAAACAGGAGGCCCACACAATGGCCAGCAGGATCCTCTGGATCAGGACCTGATGACCCCTGAACTCTTCAGTATGCATAACCATATACTTATAAATAAGAAAGGTTAGTACCAAAGTGCCAATGGACGTCCCTATAAATCCAATTCTGAATAATATGCTTTCGGGAAAGACATTTCCCACGTCACTGTGAAGGAAAAGAAACCAATGTTATTATGGATATTTCCTCACTCCCAACCCATGAAATAAGAATCATTTGCTTGTTTATCTTACCTGATGCTCATCAGTGGCGAGGCTGCATGGCCGAGGACGACCGTCATGATGTAGCTGGTGGCAAGCCAGGCCGCACACCAAAACGCCAACAGGAGGGGGACGAACCCCAGTCCTTTTAGCTCCATTTCAGACAAGTAGAAAAAGAAGACGCTAATCTCACTATTCTCACTAATCGCACTGGAACAGACTGAAGGCTCGGGCGGCTGTCAGTGGGATGTCAGGCCTCCAGCTGTCTATGACATCACATGTGACATGTCAGAATGACTGCTTGTTTCTTTGAGCTGCCATGATTTAGTATCTGCTATAGACAGAACCTGATGTTTTTACTATGGACCTTACAGACCTCAGAACCCAAGTAATTAGTGCAGGGGCTCCATTTTGATCATCTCATATTTCACATTATTTGAGTTCCAGGGCTCAGATACATTTGCACCCTCTATAGCAGTGGTCTTCAAGCTGTGAACCCCCAACCGCTGCAGAACCACAACTCCCAGCATGCCCAGACAGCAACTTTGCATAAGGAAATAGTCTAATTAAACTTTTCTTATATATAGAATCCCTGAAATCTCCAATCTCTCCTTTTATTGCTTTATGATCTGTGTTACTTATTTGTAAAAAACAATGTTTGTGATTGTCTTCCCCCCACACACTTATGGGCTATCTCTTCAAACGACTTTATTTGACCTAAAGCGTATAATTGATTTACATAAATAAGCCCCTTTTCATCCAAAAGAGTGAATCTTTAATTTTAAGGAACTCTTTAAGTGCTTTATTCGACCATAATGAAGTAAAGTCAAAACTCCATGTGATTTAAAAAATAAATTTAAGTTCCCCCCATACTTAATTATCTAGATATGCATGGGTGTAGTGAGTATCCCAGCTTCCAAAATCTCAAAAATATCCTTCATTTTTCAGAGGCTTTTTCAAAAATGAAAGAAGCGATCTGATTGGTTGCTATGGGCAACTCAGAAACTTTTCCTCTGGGCAGGTTTTGATAAATCTCCCTCTATGGGGGAGATTCATTAAGACCAGTGTAGAGGAAGAGTTGTGCAGTTGCCCATAGCAACCAGATTGCTTCTTTCATTTTTCACAATGCCTTTGCAAAATGAAAGAAGCGATCTGATTGGTTGCTATGGGCAACTCAGCATATTTTCCTGGAAAAGTTTCTGAGTTGCCCATAGCAACCAATCAGATTACTTCCTTCATTTTTCAGAGACTTTTTCAAAAATGAAAGAAGCGATCTGATTGGTTGCTATGGGCAACTCAGCAGCTTTCCCCATAGACCACAATGGGCCTACTGGTTTCAATGGGCAAAAAATCAGAGTTAATGCACTAGACACAGTTCTCTATACCATTAACCCCTTCCCGACCTATGACATACCTGTACGTCATGGGTGGCAAGGTGTTCCCGACCCATGACATACAGGTACGTCATGAACATTTTTGCCGCTACTCGCGGCATCCCGCAGCGCCCGGTAAGATGGTGGCTATCACTGATAGCCAGCCATCTTACCATGCGACCACGGGGGGTTTCATCCCCCACCCCCCCCCCCCCAGCGATCGCTGCTATCAGCTGGTCAACTCTGACTAGCTAATAGCAGCGTTTCGCTATCAGAATATTTAGCAGCGCGGTGTGTAAGTCCCGATCACGGGGATCGGGACACACACCGCTCTGCTAAGTGTCCCTTACCCATCCCCCGGCATCACTTACCCGACCATGCGGTGTCCCGAGTGGTCCCGTTGCGAGCGACGTCCTCCAGGCGGTCCCGGCGGCGCTGCGTCACGGAGGTGAGTTTCCGGCAGCAGTGCGGCATCTTCATTGGCAGCAGTGAGATCGCCGTAAAGCGATCTCACTGCTGCCTCTGGGAGTTTCAAAACGGCAACTCCCAGCATGCCCAGACAGCCTTTGGCTTTCTGGGCATGCTGGGAGTTGTAGTTTTGTAACATCTGGAGGTCCACAGTTTGGAGACCACTGTATAATGGTCTCCAATCTGTGCTGTTCCAGATGTTGCAAAACTACAACTCCCAGCATGCTCAGTCTGTTCAGGCATGCTGGGAGTTGTAGTTCTCTAACATCTGGAAGAGCATAGATTGGAGACCATTATACAGTGGTCTCCAAACTGTGGACCTCCAGATATTGCAAAACTACAACTCCCAGCATGCCCAGACTGCCCAAGCATGCTGGAAGTTGTAGTTCGGCAACATCTGATCCTTCAGATATTGCCGAACTACAACTTCCAGCATGCTTGGGCAGTCTGGGCATGCTGGGAGTTGTAGTTTTGCAACAACTGGAGGCACACTAGTTGGGAAACATTGTCCGTTTGCTACCTCAGTGCCTCCAGCTGTTTCAATTGTTGCAAAACTATAACTCCCAGCATGCACTGACAGACCATGCATGCTGGGAGTTGTAGTTTTTCAACAGCTGGAGGCACACTGGTTTGGAAACGCTAAGTTTGGTTGCAAAACACTTGAAAGTTTATTACTTAACTTAGTGTTTCCAAACCAGTGTGCCTCCAGCTGTTGCAAAACTACAACTCCCAGCATGCACGGACAGCCAAAGGGCATGCTCGGAGTTTGCAACAGCTGGATGTTTGCCCCCTCCCCCCAATGTGAATGTACAGGGTACACTCACATGGGCGGAGGTTTACAGTGAGTGCTGCAAGTTTGAGATGGCGCAAAATTTGCGCTGCAGCTCAAACTCCCAGCGGCAAACTTGCTGTGAACCTCTGCCCATGTGACTGTACCCTAAAAACACTACACTAACACTAACCTAAAATAAAAAGTAAAAAACACTACATATACACATTATCCCTACACAGCCCCCAAAAAAATGAAAAACGTCTGGTACGCTACTGTTTCCAAAACGGAGCCTCCAGCTGTTGCAAAATAATAACTCCCAGTATTGCCGGACAGCCATTGACTGTCCAGGCATGCTGGGAGTTTTGCAACAGCTGGAGGCACCCTGTTTGGGAATCATTGGCATAGAATACCCCTATGTCCACCCCTATGCAAATCCCTAATTCAGGCCTCAAATGCGCATGGCGCTCTCTCACTTTGGAGCCCTGTTGTATTTCAGGGCAACAGTTTTGGGACACATATGGGGTATTGCCGTACTCGGGAGAAATTGCCTTACAAATTTTGGGGGGCTTTTTCTTCTTTAACCCCTTATGAAAAGGTGAAGTTGGGGTCTACACCAGCATGTTAGTGTAAAAAAATAATTTTTTTACTCTGACATGCTGGTGTTGCCCTATACTTTTCATTTTCACAAGAGGTAAAAGGGGAAAAAAGATCCTCTAAATTTGTAATGCAATTTCTCCCGAGTATGGAGATACCCCATATGTGGGCGCAAAGTGCTCTGGGGGCGCACAACAAGGCTCAGAAGGGAGAGTGCACCATGTACATTTGAGGCGATTTGCACAGGGGTGGCTGATTGTTACAGCAGTTCTCGGAATCAGAATGATAAGTAAAAGCATTCCAGAGTTATTAATGTTTAAAGTGACAGTGGTCAGATTTTCAAAAAATGCCCAGGACCTGAAGGTGAAAATGGGCTGGGTCATGAAGGGGTTAAAGGGGTACTCCGGTGAAAACCTTTTTTTTCTTTTAAATCAACTGGCTCCGGAAAGTTAAACAGATTTGTAAATTACTTCTATTAAAAAATCGTAATCTTTCCTGTACTTATTAGCTGCTGAATACTACAGAGGAAATTATTTTCTTTTTGGAATGCTCTCTGATGACATCACGAGCACAGTGCTCTCTGCTGACGTTATTATAATAATAATAATAATGTCTTTATTTATTGTTGTCCTTAGTGGGATTTGAACCCTCTCCAGCTCCACTATATCTTTCTTGTACACTGGTGCTCAGTACTGTACACAGTACTCTATGTGAGGACTGACTAGTGATTTGTACAGCGGTAGCATTATTTCCTTGTCGTCGGCATCTATGCCCCTATTGATGTACCCCATGATTTTATTAGCCTTGGCAGCAGCTGCCCGACACTGGTCACTACAGCTAAGTTTACTGTTACCTAAGGCTCCTAAGTCCTTTTCCATGTCAGTCGTCCTAAGTGTTCTTCCATTTAATACATAATCCCAGCTCGGATTTTTGCATTACCTTACATTTATCAGTGTTGAACCTCATCTGCCACTTCCCAGCCCAAACCTCCAACCTATCCAGATCCATTTGTAACAGTGCACTGTCCTCTATAGTGTTTACCACTTTACAGAGTTTGGTGTCATCTGCAAAGATTGCTACTTTACTATTCAACCCCTCTGCAAGGTCATTCATGAATATATTAAATAGGACAGGACCCAAGACGGACCCCTGTGGTACCCCACTAGTAACAGTCACCCAATCAGAATAAGTACCATTAATAAACACCCTCTGTTTCCTATCATTGAGCCAGTTACTTACCCACTTGCGCACATTCTCACCCAGCCCAAACCTTCTCATTTTATGCACCAACCTTTTATGTGGAACCGTATCAAATGCTTTGGAAAAATCCAGATATACGACATCCAGCGATTGCCCCTGGTCCAGTCTTGTGCTCACCTCCTCATAAAAGCTGATCAGGTTAGTTTGACAGGATCAATCCCTCATAAAGCCATGCTGATACAGGGTCATACATTTATTTTTATCAAGATATTCCAAAATAGCATCTCTTAGGAAACCCTCAAACAATTTACCGAGGTTAAACTAACAGGTCTATAATTCCCGGGGTCACCTTTTGACCCCTTCTTAAATATTGGCACCACATTTGCCATGCGCCAGTCCTGGGGAACAGTCCCTGTCACTATAGAGTCCCTGAATATTAAAAATTGGGGTCTGTCTATTACATTACTTTTTTTTTATATTTTTTTTATTTTAATATTAAACAATTACAAAAATACATTGTACAAATCCGATAAAACAACATCACCAATCGGAAGGAAAGCAAAAGCCATAGAAGCCAAATCCATACTTGTTTACATCCAAGAGTATGTCTAATCAAATTTGCCCATCTTACCAATAGCTCCCAGCAGTATAAACTCTATCGTACGAGGTACCTTCACAGGGATTTTACTTTCTACCTCTTTTATTACAGATTCCCAGAAAACAGATATCTTCTCACACGACCAAAATCTATGTAAATAGTCCGCCTCTTCCAAACCACATTTAACACACTGTGAAGTGATTCTCACCCCTATCCTATGTAAATGAAGCGCGGAATAGTGGGTCTTGTGTAATATCTTCAATTGTGTAATTTTATGTTCCATATTACGAGAAACCTTGCTTATATTTTGGGCCATAATGTCCCAATCTTCCTCAGACACAGTACCCACTATTCCGGACCATTTGTCTTTAATTCTGTCGATCCCCCTTACTCCAATAATCTTATTTAATTTCTTATACAAAATTGATATTCCTTTTTTTTTTTAAAGTGCTCTATTTGAGTTAGTGCTTCTATGAAATTGTGTTTCTGTGCTACATATATCTCCTTATCTATCGTGTTATGGACTGCATGACTAACTTGCCAATAGTACAGCCAATCGTTATCACTAATATCATACCCCCTTTTTATGTGCTCAAATGAAAAGAGTTGTCCTTTATCAAATAATTGTTCCAGTCGTTTTATACCCTTACTATCCCAAAAAGTTGACTCACACTTCACCAATTCTTTAAATTTATTGTTACCCCATAGGGGTGTGAACCCAAAACTATTTCCTACATGTAATTCTCCCTTTAATCTTTCCCATACTTTCCTATATTTATACAATAACATCGTGTTATTTGACCCACTCTCCTCATAATCATCTCATTCCAACACCTCATATATGTTCACTTTCTCCTTATCTACTACAATCTTCTCCAGATATCTAAAATTTCTCCAATTCACGATTCGTACCAACTGCGCGGCCATGTAATAAACAAAGAAATTGGGCATATCCAATCCCCCCCTATCTCCAGGGGCCATAAAATATCTGTACTTCAGACGAACCCTTTTTCTTCCCCATAACAATCTACCCAGTATCACTTCTATCTTCCGGAACCAGCATTTGCCGATCCACACTGGCGAGGTAGCAAGAAAAAAAAGGATCTGTGGGAGGACCACCATTTTTATTATCGCCATCCTTTCTGACATAGAGAAGGGCATTTTAATCCATACTTCTACTCTCTTCGCTAAACTATTCAAAAGGGGCAGTATATTGTTAATCACAAACCTATCATTCGTGGCTGCTATTTTTACTCCCAGATAATGGAGACATTCATTTTTTTTTAACACGGATAGTCTTCCCACCGTCTCCCCCATATCTTCATCCAGGGGGAGCATAGTAGATTTACTCCAATTTATGTCCAACCCAGATAGAGGGGCAAATGCCTCGAACATCTTAATGATACGATGTATTTTTTCTTGTGGGTTAGTTACAAAAAGGAGGATATCATCTACAAATAACAAGATCTTACTCTTCTCTCCATTTACTCCAAATCCCTCATAAACATCATTATCTCTTATCCAAGCCGCTAAGGGTTCAATATAAATTAAAAATAAAAAGGGTGAGAGGGGGCAGCCCTGCCTTGTTCCTCTACTTAGTTTGAATGGGTAGGAGGGGGTTCCATCTACCACCACACTCGCCTCGGGGTTAGTGTATAGTAGCTGAATATAACTCAAAAACCTCGGGCCCACCCTAACCCTTTTCAAAACTTCCCAGAGGTATTCCCACTCCACCCTGTCAAAAGCTTTAGTAGCATCCAATGACAGAATGGAGCGGGGGCCACGGGATCCACTCTGGATTGCTTCATACACCTGGTGGATATTGTCATGAACCGTTCTTCCTGACCTAAACCCTCCCTGGTCACCGCCCACCACTACCTCCACTACTTTATCCAATCTCCTTGCCAGTGCTTTCGCTATTATCTTTATATCTGTATTAAGCAAGGAGATATGAGCCCAAATCCAAGGGATCCTTATCTTTTTTCCTAATGAGTCTAATATTAGCCTCACACATAGATTTAGGGAGAACCCCCCCCCCCCCCCTCCAGGATTCATTAATGATACCCAGCAGTTTTGGAAGCAGCAGGATTGAGTATATTCTATATATCTAGAAAGGAATGCCGTCAGACCCAGGGGATGTATTCCCTTGGATTGATGCCAATGCCTCCTCCAATTCCTGGAGGGAGATTGGGTCATCCAGGGAGTCCCTGACATCCTCTGTCAAACTCGGAATATTAATTCCCCTCAAGAATTCCGCTACCTCCGCCCTATTAATATAGCTGCCCATATAGAGATTGGAGAAAAAAGAGCCAACCATTTGGGCTATTTCTTCTCTATCTGTGGTTATGCTGTCATCCTCCCTCCTCAGAGCCATAATACCACGTTCGTCGCCTTGATTTTTAAGTAATCTTGACAGTGTCTTATTTGGTTTCCCTTTCTCAAAGAAATTAAATTGCCCACTGAAGAATAGTTTATTTTGTGCCTTTTTAAGTAGATATTCTTTATATTCCTCTTGAGCTGCCTTCAGTTCTAACAGCTGTTCCCCCCACTATCCTCTTCTATCCCTGCTTCTAATGTTGCCACTTTACTATTCAGTACTGATTCTTCCTGTGAGAATTCCTTTTTTTTTTTTATTGATTCGCCCTATATATAGACCCCTCAAGTATGCCTTCATAGTATCCCATACCACCTGAGGGTTTGCGGACTTATGATTAATCTCCCAGAATGCCTCTATTTCCTGTCTAAACCAGTCCTGGTCGCCCACTAATTCAATCCAGTGGGGGTTGAGCCGAAAGCCCAACCTTTTCCCACCCATTACCTTACCTCCAATTTCCACCACCACTGGGCAATGGTCCGATAGGGTTTTAGCTTTATACTGCACCCTGCTGGTCCAGGTCATTGCATTCTTATCACACAGGCATAAGTCAATTCGGGAAGCGGTGTTATATGAGGTACTAAAACATGAGTACTGTCTTACTCCTGGGTTTAGTTTCCGCCACCCATCAACCCAATTCATCTCTCCACAGTATCTCGCCAATGCTGTTTCGTTCCCCCCTACATTCCTACCTAATTTGTATCTGTCCATACTAGGGTCTATTACATTGTTCAAATCTCCAACTATCCATAATGCCGAATGTGTCTTACTTTCGCTATAGCTCACGAGGTCCCTCAGAACATCCACTCTAAAAGATGGAGGAATATAAACAAAAGCCAAGATGACTGCCCTATCTTCCCATATTCCATAAAGAAATACATATCGACCATACTTATCTACCTTTGCATTCTTAGTCTCGAATGGTACCCTCCTGTGAACATATACTGATACTCCCATGGAGTAGGAAGAGAGTCTGGAGTGGTATTCTTCTTTGGCCCACTTCCTTGGAAGTATCTGCTCATCTCTTGACCTATGGGTCTCAACTAAACATATGATCGCAGGAAGGCACCTCCGAATATAATCGAAGACTGCACACTTTTTAATTCTATCTGACATACCTCGTATGTTCCAGGCTAATAATTTAAGCATAGATATATTTGCCTAAGAGAAAAAAGAAAAGAGAGAAGAAGAAGAGAGAGAGAGAAAAAAAAAAAAACACTCTTTTGATCATCCCGTGCCATCCCTCCCTCCTTTCCCTTATCCTTCCCCCCCCCCCGCACCCCCCCTCTCCCCATAATGCACCGTACTTCTACTATGCACTCCTATCCTAGTGACACCCCAGAGAACCCCCCAACCCCTCCCCCCCGAGACGTAACATTATTACTCAACTAATACTTCCAACCCCTAATGCCACAGTAGTGCCTTATATTAGATGCCTTATTTATCCATCCAATCTGAGACTTCTTGTGGGGTTCCAAATATTGTTACCTTTCCCTTATGCTCAACCCGGAGTCTCGTTGGAAACAGCAGAGAGAAGGGCACCCCTGCGTTCTTTAGCCGCCTTTTTATCTCCCGAAAGGATGCCCTTTTCCTCTGGGTCTCCCAAGAGAAATCCGGATATAGAAAAATATTCTGTCCATTATACTGTAGGTCCCTCATCTCTCTTGCCCTCCTAAGGATAGTATCCCTGTCCTGGGAGGTATATAACTTAATTAGGATTGTCCTAGGGGGACCCCCCGGAGGGGGAATACGCCTTGGCACTGATGAGCTCGTTCAATCCCAAACATTGGAGTAAGATGCCCTTCCCCTATCCCCTCCTTCAACCACCTACTAAGAAACTGTATGGCAGAGTCCCCCCCCCCCTCCACCCCCTCAGGAAACCCCACCATCCCATCAGGAAACCCCACCATCCTTATATTACAACGTCTGGATCTATCCTCAAGGTCAGTGAGCTTATCTTTAACAGATGTCCTCTCCTTTTTCAAGTCATTAACCTCCTCCTCCAAAACCTTAATCCTATTTTCTGTTTTAGGGGCTTCTTCCTCCAGTCTGGAAATCCTATCTCTCATTTTAGTCATATCGTGTCTTATCAGAGATACCTCGGTAGATACCACACCTAATTGTTTATTTATCTCCTCAATTGCACAATTAGATTTTTTCACCCCTCCCAAGATCTCCTCCAACATCTGTGTTCCCACAGGGGGCACAGACTGCCCTTCCTCAGTTTCTTCCACCGCCAAGACCGAGTACCTAGAGCCTGTTTTACTAGGGGAGAGATCCTTCTGGGTTCTAGTTTTTATACCCACAGCTGGAGACTTCCATATTTTATCCAATTTACCCATAGCCCCCTTATCTTTTTGTGGCGAGCTACCCCCTGATCTTCTGGGGTTCACCTTAGGGGCCATTTCACCCACTATTTCTCTTCACTTTATATTTGTGGGGTGTATGTATCACTACGGGGATATCACGGACCAACTTAGCAACTTTATACACCATAGGCCCCTCCCACTCGAGAATTTAAATCCCGTTATTTACAGCATACAAAAGTAAGAATTCACAGTCCCATATGGCTCTGGGGAGCGCTTAAAACCTAGGGTATCACACCCTGATCCAGAAATATCCACCACCAAATATAGCATACTAATATGCAACTACGGAATCATTAGCGTATTCACGCTCCCCCTGGTAGACAGTGCAATCACCCCCCAGAGTCACTGATCTTATTGGGTCCAGGGAGGGGTCCAATTTCATGAGAGAGGAATTCTGCTAAGACCAAGTTGTTCAATTTAGTCCATGAGTCCCGGTTTCTCCAAATCGCTAGGAGGAGTGACCAGGCAGAGAGTCAGGCATCCAATATTGTCCATTCCACATGGGGCCAGTGCAAGAGGCTGCTTCTGTTCAGAATATTGCCGGGGTATTAATCAATGGTTTCACCGGCTTCTGCACTGTTAGATATTCATCACATGTAAAGTCTGATCGTTTTACTCAGCTCCACTCTCCATCCACAAGAAAGGGTCTGGGCCAGTCTATTCAAATCCCAGCAAGGAGTAGCGGAGTTCCACACATGCCCCTCAACACCTCCGCGTCTGTCTATTACATTACTTAATTCCTTTAGAACATGGGGGTGAATGCCATCTGGACCTGGTGATTTGTCTATTTAGATTTTTTGTAGGTGGCACTGTACTTCTTCCTGGGTTAGACAGGTGACCTGTACTGGGGAGCTTACCTTATCACACTGTATTTCACCTGGCATTTCATTTTCCTCAGTGAATACAGTGGAGAAGAATTTTAGTATATTTGCTTTTTCCTGATCCCCGTTTATAATTTCTTCCTCATCATTTTTTAAAGGGCCAACACTTTCATTTTTGACCTTTTTGCTATTTATATAATTAAAGAACATTTTGGTGTTAGTCATACTCTCTTTGGCAATGAGTCTTTCTGTCTCTATTTTTGCGTCTTTTATCTGTTTTTTACATATTTCACATTTTTCTCTATAGCTTTTTAATGCTTCTTCACTGCTGTCCTGTTTTAGTAACTGAAATGCTTTATTTTAGTCATTTATTGCCCCCTTAACATTTTTATTCATCCATATTGGTTTACTTTTATTTCTGACCCTTTTATTCCTATAAAGTATATACATCTTACAGTGAAAATTTAAGATATTTTTTAAAAGTCTCCCATTTAGTGTCAGTATTGTTATTTTTGAGGACATTATCCCATTTTATATTGTTATGGGCTTCTCTGAGTTGATCGAACTTTGCTTTTCGAAAGTTCATTGTTTTTGTGGCCCCTCGAGAGATTCCCTTATTGAAGAACAAGTTATAATGTATTACATTATGATCACTATTTCCTCGGTGTCCATCTACTTGCACATTAATTACTCTGCCAGTTTCAGTACGTTGGTAAATATTAAGTCTAGTAGGGCGCCCCCTCTGGTCAGGCCCTGCACCATTTGGGACAGATAATGGTCTTTAGCTATAGTCAGAAATCTGTTTCCTTTAAAGTCGAAGTCTGCCCAGTTCTCCATGAACCCAAACCCCTCCTTCCTACACCAGCTTCTGAGCCACTTGTTTACCTCCCTTATCTCCCGCAGCCTCTCTGGTACGGCTCGTGGTACAGGTAATATTTCAGAAAATACTACCTTGGAGGTCCTTGCCTTAAGCTTGCAGCCTAAGTCCCTGAAATCATTTTTAAGGACACTCCATCTACCTCTTACTTTGTCATTGGTGCCAATATGTACCATGACTGCTGGGTCTTCTCCAGCCCCACCCAGCAACCTGTCAACCCGATCCGCGATGTGCCGAACTCGAGCGCCAGGAAGACAACACACTGTTCGGCTATCCCGGTCTTTGTGACAGATCACCCTGTCTGTCCCCCTAATAATTGAGTCCCCCACTACCAGTACCTGTCTGGCCTGCCCTGCTCTCCTCCCTCCCTCCTTACTGGAGCAGACACCCCCCTGGCGGTCAGAGGCAGAGTCCTGCTGCAGTACCGCTAGCTCTGAAATGACATCCCCCTCATCTGCCAACTGGGCAAACTTGTTGGGGTGTGCCAGTTCAGGACTAGCCTCCCTGACACTTTTCCCTCTACCCCGTTTTCTAACTGTAACCCAGCTAACTGCCTGACTGTCCTGCCCCTCCGTCCCACTATCCATCCCCACCTCGACCCCAGAGAGTACCTGCTCAGTGAGCAGGAGACTACTCTGCGGGTTGTCAATGCATCTCAGTGTTGCCAGTTGCTCCTCTAGATCCAGGATCTGGGCTTCTAAATGAGCAACTCGCACACATCTCGCACAACAATATGCACCCTCAAACTGTTGTTCAAGGATTGCATACATTGCGCAAGATGCACACTGGACTGCCTTTTCCAACATGGAGGTCATACTAGATTTGGGGATTGCAAAAATTAACAGAAAAGAAAAAAAAATCAAATATTTCAATTTAAACTTCCTGAATTTAAAGTCCCTTAATTTTAAGTCCCCTCACTTTTATACTCACTCACTTGTATGCTTCACACTCTTGTATACAGACAAACAATCGCTAGCTCAACATAGTGTATTTGCTTTATATTTATCACAACCACAACCACCTCTCTTCCACTGCCTGGAAGTGAAACTTTTTTTTTTTTTTTTTTCATTTACACATCCAAATTTAACGAAAAGTCGTAAAAGACCTGTGGGGTGTTAAGGCTCACTGGACCCCTTGGTACGTGGCTTGAGGGGTGTAGTTTCCAAAATGGTATGCCATGTGGGGGTTTTCTGCTCTTCTGGCACCATAGGGGCTTCCAAAATGTGACATGCCCCCCAAAAACCATTTCAGCAAAAATTCACTCTCCAAAATCCCATTGTTGCTCCTTCCCTTCTGAGCCCTCTACTGCACCAGCCGAACACTTTACATACACATATGAGGTATTTCCTTACTCTAGAGAAATTGGGTTACAAATTTTGGGGGGCTTTTTCTCCTATTACCCCTTGTAAAAATTCAAAAACTGGGTCTACAAGAACATGCGAGTGTAAAAAATGGAGATTTTGAATTTCCTCCTTCACTTTGCTGCTATTCCTGTGAAACACCTAAAGGGTTAACACACTTACCCAAATGTCATTTTGGATACTTTGAGGGGTGCAGTTTTTATAATGTGGTCATTTGTGGGGTATTTCTAATATGAAGGCCCTTCAAATCCACTTCAAAACTGAACTGGTCCCTGAAAAATTCCAATTTAGAAAATGTTGTGAAAAATTGGAAAAGTGCTGCTGAACTTTGAAGCCCTCTGATATCTTCTAAAAGTTAAAACCTGTCAACTTTATGATGAAAATATAAAGTAGACATATTGTATCTGTGAATCAATATATTATTTATTTGGAATGTCTGTTTTTGTTACAAGCAGAGAGCTTCAAAGTTAGAAAAATGCTAAATTTTCAATTTTTTCATCAAATTTTGGAATTTTTCACCAAGAAATGATGCAAGCCTCGACAAAAATTTACCACTAACATGAAGTAGAATATGTCACGAAAAAACAATGTCAGAATCAGAATGAAAAGTAAAAGTATCCCAGAGTTATTAATGCTTAAAATGACAATGGTCAGATGTGCAAAAATGGCTGGGTCCTTAAGGTGAAAATGGGCTGGTTCCTTAAGGGGTTAAACCCCACTGGCATTTGACAGATCTTTGGAACAGTGGGCTGTGCAAATGAAAAATTTTCATTTTTCTTTTGGCAGACCACTGCTCAAAAAAATCTATCAGACACCTGTGAGATGTAAATGCTCACTGCACTTCTTATTAGGGGTGTAGTTTCCAAAATGGGGTCACATGTGTGTGTGTGTGTGTGTGTGTGTGGGGGGGGGGGTTCACTGTTCTGGCACCATGGAGGCCTAAACGCACATGGCCTTCAATTTCAGCCAGATTCTCTCTCCAAAAGCCCAATGGTGCTCCTTCTCTTCTGAGCCCTGTAGTTCACCCGCAGAGCACTTTACATCCACATGTGGGGTATTTTCTGACTCAGAAGAGATGGGGTTACAAATTTTGCTGGGCTTTTTTTCCTATTACCCCTTGTGAAAATGATAAAATTGGGGTAACAATAGCATTTTAGGGAAAAAAATATACATTTTTTTATTTTCACCTCCAACTTTAACAAAAATTTGTCAAACACCTGTGGGATGTTAAGGCTCACTATACCCCTTGTTACTTTACGTGAGGGGTGTAGTTTTCTAAATGGGGGTCACATATGGGTGTTTTTTATGTTTATGTCAGAACTGCTGTAACTACCAGCCACCCCTGTGCAAATCACCAATTTAGGCCTCAAATGTATATGGTACACTCTGTTTACACTAACATGCTGGTGTAGACCCAAAATTTACCTTTTCTTAAGGGGTAAAAGAAGAGAAAAAAAATTTGTAACCAAAAACTGTTGCCTTGAAATATGAGAGGGCTCCAAAGTGAAAGAGCACCATGTGCATTTGAGGCCTAAATTAGGGATTTGCATCCACCACCAAATTACCCTACAGCAGTGCTTTCCAAATAGGGTGTCTCCAGCTGTTGCACTACTTCCTGTTCAGGGTGTGGTTGTGTGATCGTCAGCTCCAGGAGAACCAGAGAACCAGAGAGCAGCAGGATTTTCACCAGCCCTCCCCCCCCCCCCCCCCAGGTTTGTGGCAGCCTTCGGGGAAGGGTTTCCCTGCATGAACCCCAACGTCCCCATCTCCCTTACCAGGCCGGCGGGAGGTGGAGGTGACATTGCAACGGCCAACTCCCAGGATGGGGTACGGAGATCCTCCAGGATCCGCAGAAATGCAGAACCAACTCCACCGTCCATATCTGGAAGCCGCAAGGCTGCAAGGAAGGCTACAAGCAAGGCTGCAGGTAAAGACCTGCATGAAGGTGAGGAGTTGAGGAGAAACATGGGGAGGCAAGGTACCTCTGAACCCCAGCAATGGGGGGCATTGGGTCCCAGGGAGTCTTTGGCCACTTTTGGGTCCCGAATCCAAGCAAAAATGGCGGAGTATGAGTGTCTTGGCAAAATGCTTCGTGGGCTAAGAGAGGACTTAAAATTTGCCCGTTACCAGGCTGATTACACCTCAAAAAATCGAAGGCCAGTGTATTCGGCTAAAGTGCGCACCCTGAAAAAAGAGGTTGAGGAGGTAGAAAGGGTGAGGATGGAGATCATGGAAGGGGCTGGTATCTTCAGAGAAAAACTCTGCAATAACTCTGCAATGAAAGTCGGTTCAGAGGCCAGCAGAACCCAGAAAGAGAGGAGGAGGTCAGTCACAGCGAAAGCAGTGCAGAGGAGGATGGTGTGGAGGTGGATGGTGGAGGAGAAAGAGAGAACAGTGCTGAGGAGGACAGTGTGGAGGAAGATGGTGGTGGAGAAAGAGAGGACAGTGCTGAGGAAGGTGCTAAAGAGAAGCAAGATGGTGGTGCAGAGGAGAGTGAAATAGAGGAGGAGGACACAACCCAGAGTTCATACATAAATCCTGCTCAGGTAGCCCTGCCTGTAACGTCAGATGACAGCAGTGACGACAGCGGCAGCAGCAATGGGTTAATTGGTGGTGGATTGCTGAAGGCGATTGTGCTCCAAGAGTCACCTACCCATTTTGAGAACTTCTCATTTGGAAATGACTTAGGCCCAGATACTGAGGTGAAGGGCAAGAGGAAGAGGAGAAATAAAAGGAAAAAAGGAGAGGTCACCAGACTTGTTTATTCTTCTCTCCAGCAGTCTGGGCCATCTGAAAAGGTGGTTCAGGCTGGTGGGCCCCCCAGTCTGCCCGACCCCGCTTTTGCTGTAAAGCGGGGCCAGAATGGGGGGTACATGGTGGATAAGGTTTCTAAGATGGCTGCAGACGCCAAGGAGCCGCCTGTCCAGTCGGTAGGGAAGGGCAGGACAGGCTTAAGGTGGGCGACTCCGATGCTGCAGGACCACCCCAGGTGGGCAGGGGGCGTGTCCTAGTGCCGGAGCTTGGTGATGTTGCTGTCTGCTCGGGGGGCGGTCCCCCGAGCGATCTGGGCGTAGCAGGGCACTCCTCTGTGAGGGGGGGGAGTGTCCATGCGTCTGGATTGGTAGAAAAGCCCGGGCGGTCGGGTAAGGTGGCTCCTGAAGGTTGCACTGACGCTGTGGGGAATCCCTCCACGTCGGCTGCTGTAGGAGGGGTGGGGGTGCGTCCGGAGGGACAGATCCCACCCAGTGTGAAGCAGTTCTCACTGGGAACATCATCGGCGTTGAAGGAAGTGTCATCACTGGAACTGGAAGTAACATCGCCAGAACCGAAAAAGCGGTCATCGGGGGCGGGACCAGCAGCACAAACCCCCGTGGCATACGCAAATAACCCGGCCAGCTCAGGAAAGTTTAGCCAGGATAATAGTGTGAAAGGGAAGAGTGCAAAAGAGAGTGAAAATTTTGGTGATGGTATGTTGCATGAAAATGTTAGCAGTGTGCAAGAGTGGGGCATTAGAGGTGTACTAGAGAGGGGTGCTAGCGGTGTGCAAGAGAGGGGTGCTAGCGGTGTGCAAGAGAGGGGTGCTAGCGGTGTGCAAGAGAGGGGTGCTAGCGGTGTGCAAGAGAGGGGTGCTAGCGGTGTGCGAGAGAGGGGTGCTAGCGGTGTGCAAGAAAGGGATGCTAGCGGTGTGCGAGAGAGGGGTGCTAGAGGTGTACAAGAGAGGGATGCTATCGGTGTGCAAGAGAAGAGTGCTGGAGGCAGGCAAAGGGATGTCACTGGATCAGTAAAGAGTACTGAGGAAGTAGGGGCTGGTTCGGCTGCCTCCCTGGTGTCGACTGCTAGAAGCTATGCCAGCGTCGCTGCCGGGGAATCAAGAGGGTCTCCGTCTCCATCTGGTTCTGGGGGTCACTTGCAGCGGCGCCTCCTGGAGGCTCTGCGTAAGGGTGATAGGTCAATTGAGGTAGAAGGGAGGGGTTCGGTTGACCTGTCTTTTTGGATAGAGAGGCATGGTCTGGGTGCCTTCCAAGAACAGAATGGGGAGGTGATGTGGTCCCTCCCGACTCCCGGGCAGGATAGTAACCGTAGGAATGTGGCCCGTCTGATTTGGAGGGGTAAAGATGCGTGTGTTACGCCGAGCGCTCCGGGTCCCCGCTCCTCCCCGGAGCGCTCGCTACACTCTCGTCACTGCAGCGCTCCGGTCAGATCCACTGACCCGGGGCGCTGCGATACCGCCTCCAGCCGGGATGCGATTCGCGATGCGGGTGGCGCCCGCTCGCGATGCGCACCCCGGCTCCCGTACCTGACTCGCTCTCCGTCGGTCCTGTCCCGGCGCGCGCGGCCCCGCTCCCTAGGGCGCGCGCGCGCCGGGTCTTTGCGATTTAAAGGGCCACTTCGCCGCTGATTGGCGCAGTGGTTCTAATTAGTGTGTTCACCTGTGCACTCCTTATTTATACCTCACTTCCCCTGCACTCCCTCGCCGGATCTTGTTGCCATTGTGCCAGTGAAAGCGTTTCCTTGTGTGTTCCTAGCCTGTGTTCCAGACCTCCTGCCGTTGCCCCTGACTACGATCCTTGCTGCCTGCCCCGACCTTCTGCTACGTCCGACCTTGCTTCTGTCTACTCCCTTGTACCGCGCCTATCTTCAGCAGTCAGAGAGGTTGAGCCGTTGCTAGTGGATACGACCTGGTCACTACCGCCGCAGCAAGACCATCCCGCTTTGCGGCGGGCTCTGGTGAAAACCAGTAGTGACTTAGAACCGATCCACTAGCACGGTCCACGCCAATCCCTCTCTGGCACAGAGGATCCACTACCTGCCAGCCGGCATCGTGACAGCGTGCCCGCCCCGGGCAAGGGTGGTTGAGCTCCTCCTTCAGATGGAGTTCAGGGCGAGTGACATCTTTGCCCTGATTCACCCCTATGGTTCTTCTGAGTTCGACATCAGCTTTGTTCGGCCAGAGGGTCTTGAACTTTTCTGGTCGAATTACGAGATGGTGAAGAACGAGCCCGGCTGGCGGGATTTCGCTGTAAAAGCGATATCCCGGCAGAACCAAACCAAGAGAGTGACCGTTTTGACCCGTAACGAGTCGCTGTCTTGCTACGACATCATGACCTGGCTCGGTCGTTATGGGGATGTGACGGACATGCCCAAGAAAAATCTTGATGAGCACGGGATCTGGTCTGGGGCCTGGACGTTTTCCGTCAAACTTAGGCGTTCAGGGAGCACAGTTGCCCACATCCCATCGGCAGCCTTACTCGGACGTGACAGAATCCAAGTCTTCTACCAGGGGCAGCCTAAAGTCTGCCACAGGTGTGGTAGTCCTACCCATTTTAGCGCAGCCTGCACTGTGCAAGTTTGCGCTTTTTGTGGTGGGGCTGGTCATTTGGCTGCATCCTGTGGGCAGATCCGGTGTCATCTGTGTGTTGTCCTAGGACACCCTTTCAAGCGTTGCCCCAGCGCCTTTTCCCGTTTGGTGGCCGCTCCAGCTGGGGAGAGCTTTAGGGTTGCCCCGGCTGGGGAGGGTACGGGCATGGGTGAAGGAGCAAAAGGGTTAATGAAGAGCAAGAAGGGGCCTGCCAAACTAAGGCGAGAGGAAAACCGCAGAAGGAGCAGGGAGCTGGAGAGTTCTCAGGTGGCGGGGGTAGCTCCTGGCCCTGCTCCTGTCACTAGCCCAGATGTTGCTGAGACCCTGGGGGATGGTGTGTTGGATGAGGAGATTAGGAGGATTCGCGAAGAGGAAGGCAAAGAGGCTGATCTTTTCTGATTCCTCCCACTATAAAAGTGTGGATGAGGAGGAAAGGGAAAGGCCGAAAAAAGACAAGGGCAAAAAAGTTGTAAAGGGGAAGTCTCAGTCCTCTATTTCAGGTGCTAAAGGCCAGGTCCTAAAAGGAAGCTTACCTGCCCCCCTTCTGATTGACCTATCGAACAGGTACCTTGTCCTTGATACCATCTCCTCCCCCTCATTGGAGGGGGGTGGCGAGGATGGGGTGCCTGAGGGATTGGAGCCTCCAGGGGGAACTGGGTCCTGTCCTGTTGAGGCATCTTCCTCGGAGGGCAGGGCTAACTCAGGGCCAGATGGAGATGGGAGCCAGATGGATCAGTCTGAGTCAAAAAAGAGATCTAAAGAAAGTAAGAATGCTCCTTCTTCTTCAGGGGATGAGGCGGTGAAGAAGAAGGGCAAGAAAAAATAATGGGTAAGGCCGTCTAACTCAATTACCCAGGATGGCAGCACTCACCCCATTGACGCTGGCATCTATTAATTGTGCCAGTATAAAGTCTGATACGGCTAGATTCGCAGCCTTTGATTTTCTCGGCCGTGTTGAAGCCGACATTTTCTTTTTACAGGAGACCAGGTTGTCAGATCTAGCCTCTCTGGTGAAAGCCAGAAGAGAGTGGAGGCGCGGCCCCTCCCACTGGTCTCTTGTGGCTGAGCCGTATAGTGGGGTGGCGGTCCTTTTTACCGCTCCGGTCGAATGCAGACGGGTCATTGAGTTAGAAATGGGGAGGTGCCTGATCTTAGATGTCTTCATGAAGGGACAAGAGCTCCGGCTCATTAACATCTACACCCCACAAACAAAGTGGGGCCGTAAGGATCTCTTTATGAGGATTAAACCCTTTCTTTTTACTAGCCGGCAAGTGATCTTTGGAGGGGACTTCAATAATGTCACGAGGTCCCAAGATAGGAGAGGTTCCAATGATCGGCTGGCTTATGACTGTGTGGCCCTTAGTAATATAGTCAGGGAAGCTCGCCTAGAGGATGCCCACATCCGGAGCCCCTCAGGCCACGCGGGTTTCACCTTTCATCGAGGTAGCAGCAGGTCTAGGATAGACAGGTTTTATTTAAAGGAGGAAGCCGTCTCTTCCGCAGTGTCCGTGGTTGAGGTGGAGTTCTCCGACCACTGTATGATTTTGTTTTCCCTGAATGTTTCAGAGACCCCCCGGATGGGAAAAGGTTATTGGAAGCTGAATTTGTCCCTCCTGGAGGAAACAGAGATAAGACAGTCCTTTGAGGATTTTCTTCAAAGTCAGGTACCTTTACTGGACTTTTGTAGTAGTAAGTCTGAGTGGTGGGAGATATTCAAGAAGCAGGTTGCGGGGTTCTTCCGCCAGCTCTCGAGCCTCAGGTCCCTAAACAGGTATCGCCTGTATCAGGGACTGAGGAGGAAACTCGAGCTTCTCGTCTCGACTGGAGGTAGCCGAGAGGATATCTCCAGAGTGAAGTCCTTGCTGATGAGGTGTCAGTACGATAGGCAAGCATCTTTGGTTTTTGAGAGGGATTACGGGAAGTACCGCTCGCCCGACCCTTACAGGAACTGCAAGATGTCAGTGAGTAGTAAAGTAGTCTCAGGACTGATTGATAGTACGGGATCTCTGAATCGGTCCAGATCAGGGATCCTGGAGGTCGTCAGATCCTTCTACTCGCACCTACAGACAGGAAGCTTCTGGCCAAGATACTGTTTAATCGGCTGGTGAAGTTTGCACCCCGGCTCCTTTCGGGGGCTTAGCACTGCTCTGTTCCAGGCCGAAGCACCTTAAGTGCTGTCCTCAGTGTCAGGGAGGCAGTGGAGCGGAGTAGTGCGGGTCTCTGGAAGGGGTACTTACTTTTCCTTGGATCAGGCCAAAGCATTTGATCGAGTGAACCATGACTACCTCTGGTCCGTCCTCCTGAGATATGGCCTACCGTGTACTTTTGTTAATTGGCTTAAGATCTTGTATGCAGGGGCAGAGAGTTTCCCGCTGGTGAACGGGTGGTCTGGCCGCTCTTTGAGGTGGGGTCTGGAGTCCGTCAGGGTTGTCCTTTGAGCCCGCTCTTATATGTATTTGCGATCGATCCCTTCCTTAGGAGGGTGAGTTGCGGACCATTGGCGGGAGTCAGGATGATTCTGGCGGAGCCGGGTGTCGCCCAGAGAGTGGTGGCGTACGCTGATGATGTCACCATTTTCCTCTCCTCGAGAGAGGAGGCCGATGTGGTGATGTCGGAAGTGGACCGCTACTCGGAGGCATCCGGGTCTAAGATCAACCAGGATAAGTGTGAGAGTCTCTGGCTGGGAGGGGGAGACCCCACGTTTGATCTCCCGGACACCCTTCCAGGGCCCCAAGACTCAGCAAAAGTTTTGGGCATCACATTCGGCCAGGATGATTATCCCACCAAAAACTGGGATGGTAAGCTCCAGGATGCCACTCAGAGGGTGGACCAGTGGAAGGGTTGGTCTATGACCCTCAGGGAAAGGGTACACCTGATCAAATCGTACCTGCTCCCCTTGTTTATCTATCTGGGCAGCGTATGTATTTTACCAGAGGCTTACTACACTAGGGTCTACAGCCTGTTTTTCCAACTGTTATGGGGGAACAGGTTGAACCTAGTCAAGAGGGAGGTTACGTACCGCACGAGGAGACTAGGGGGTTTATCTATGGTAAACCCTGTGGTGTTCTTAACGAACACCTTCTTGAAAGCCAACATTGCAAACCTCTGGTCAGAGAGGGCTCCTCCGTGGGTACTCTCCTGCAGGGAATGGTTTCGGCCTTTCTTCCAGGAATGGGAGACAGGAGGGCAAGTGAAGGACCTCCGTACACCACATGGATATCTTCCGGCTTACGCTACCCCGACTCTGAAGGCGATACGTCGGTGGGGTCTGGGAGTGTGGGAGATCAGGACCCAGTCAAGGCAGTTCCTTGACAAACGGGTTCTGTTGACCCACTTCCAGAAGCCTCTGGCGCTCAGGGACTGCCCAGGTCGGGATCTGACGGTGGGATTGCATCTTTTAAATATGAAAAGGATCCCCCAGAAGTTTTGGGACTTGGCCTGGCGCTGCTTTCAGGGGAAGCTATATGTGAGGGACAACCTGAAGTACAGGAACTCTGATGACCGGGGATGTCCCCGAGAAGAGTACGGGGACACGCTGGAAAGCATGGACCACTTCCTGCTTCATTGTCCCTTTAATATAGGGGTTTACAACAGGGTGGGTGCTTCCATCGGCTGGAGTCAACTTGCCGGCCTTTCCTATCCGGAGTGGGCTTATGGGGCATTCAGGAACCTGGGTGGCCGTGATCGGGGCACTTTATTCTTAGTTAGCTTAGTGGTTAGGTACTACACGTGGAATGCACGGTGCTTAGTATCGACCCAACAGAAAGTCCTCTCCGAGGTGGAGGTATGTAGGAACATCACTGGTGACCTCGGGAAGATCAGGTCTTTGGAGTATGGCAGTCTTGGTACCAGTAGGGCTTCTCTCCTGTGGAGAGGGTTTTCTTTTGATGTACCTTAATTTTGGTTAGGGACAGTATATAGATGTTAGGGTGAGTATAGGGTCAGTTTTATGAAGGGATAGCGATAGGGTTAGAAGTAAGGTTCATAGGGTAAGCATTTTGAAACTTAGTTTTATCAGGATTGCCATCCTTCTTCCTGGTGGTGGGCTATGCATGTCACTCTAGCTTTTTGTTTTGTTTTCTGTAATTTGAATGTAAAGGGCTTGCAGGCAACCAATCTTGGGCCTGGTGGGGGTTTGAAGTACTGTATTACTTTGTTTTTCATATTATTTCTGTGGTTGTAGTGAATTAGTACATTGTTGAGTTAGTTAATAATAGTGGGGGGGGGGATTAATTTTAAGTTGGGTGGGGGTTGTTGGGGGGAGGGGGTGATGCTTTGGGTCTGACTTGGGTCAGTTTATGGACAATGACTGTTTCAGTAAAAAAAAAATAATAATAAATAAAAAAAACACTGTGATACACGAACTCTGACCATGTCCAGTGGGAGTGGTGTGGGTGATGGGAGAGTTCATAGTGTAGGTTATTTTTCTTTAGGTTTTATTCTTGTTTACATGTATTTCATAAGTATAAATAGTTTTATGTATTTTTGTATAGTGTTATACCTCATTGTTGGGTAAAGGAAGTCGGACCAGCTTTTAGTTGATATTATTGTGTTTATTTTTTCCCCCTTATGGTAATGTATCCATGCATGTGTGTGTTACTATAGTTTAAAGAGAAGGGAAAGGAGAAAGGGGAAAAAATAAATAAATAAATGAAATTTCCAAGTTGGAATTATTTTTAGTTATGGCAATAAGCCCTCTTTTTATTATAATTTTTTTTATTTTTTTTTACTTTATTTTATTTTTTTATTTTTTTCGTTGTTATGATCTAATATGTATTGTGAGTATTGGTTGTTGTCTGTGTGTAAAATTAATGGTATTTCCAAGATGGAATTATTTTATTTATTTCCTTATTATTTTTATGGCAGTTAGCCCTATTTATTTTTGTTTAATGCATTTTGTGTATGGTATGTGGGGATAAGTTTCCTATTCGGATGTTTTCAGTTAAAACTTAATTAAGGAAAGCTATATTTATGTTTTGTTGGTAATTAATGTGTGTGTGTATGTGTGTGTGTTTGGAAGGATAATAGGTAAGAATTAGTAGTATCAGGCATTATTTGGTAGTTGAGTTAAGCTGGGCTGGTTGGTTAGGTAGGTCCTTTTATTCTGTAACAAAGAGTTTATATTTGTTACTTTTTCATCCTTATGTTTCAGCTGATTAAGCATTGTATTTGTGTTTTGTAAAAGTTTTATATTTTTCTAATAAAAAGAGTTCCAGCTGTAGCAAAACTCCCAGCATGCCAGGACAGTCAATGGCTATGCCGATGTGCTGGCCCCTGTATTCTCTGTGCAGTGATGACAACAGGGTGCCGCAACCGAGATCACGGGGGTCCTTTGGAGAGGGGATAAGATGTCTTGGTGCGTAGTACCCCTTTAAGAGGGAAAAACATGATATATATTTAACCCCAAACCAAATGTACCTTATTTTTATTTTCTACCTAATGTACATAAAGACCGAAAAAAAAAACACCTGGTCGTCCGATAGTTGCCAGATGTTTATCTGAATATATAGACCATCAGTTACAGAAATGTGCGGTGTCTTTACCAGCATACCTCAGAGATAAATGGGCGTTTATTAACCCTATTGAAAGATATCATACGGGAAGAGGACTATATGTGGGCAACGCTAGATATTGCTTCATTATATAGTAACATCCCACATGACAGAGGAGTGGAAGCTGTGTGATCTTTTTTAGTGGAAGATCCCTTGATGCCCATACATCAGAGGAACTTCATTTTGGAGGCCATTAAAGGAGTAGTGCAGTGTTGAAAAACATCCCCTATCCCAAGGATAGGGGATACATTTCAGATTGTGGGGTGTCCGACTGCTGGGGGGCCCCGTGATCTCCTGTACGGGGCCCTGGCTCGCTGGCCAGATAGCGCGTGTTGACTAGTGTTGAGCAGCATAGGCCATATTCGAATTCGCGATATTTCGCGTATATATGGACAAATATTCGTCATATATTCGCTAAATTCGCATATTCGTAATATTCGCGTAATATTTTTGCATATGCGAAAATTTGCATAAATGAAAATGTGCATAAGCAAATTTTCCCATATGCGAAAATTCATACGCCAGTCTCACACAGTAGTATTAGAGCCTTCTTTACACCACACAAGCTGGAAGCAGAGAGGGATGATCACTGTGATGTGTATTGTGAAAAAAAAAAAAACAATATTCGTAATTTCGAATATATAGTGCTATATTGGCGAATATTCGCGAATTCGCGCATTGCGAATATTTGCGAGCAACACTAGTGTTGACCACCAGACGAAGGGGCAGCCGACACGCCCCCTCAAAAAAAGCGCTATGGCAGAGCCAGAGATATCCAAAGGCAGCGCTGCATCAGTCCCCCCAAAAAATGTGAGTTCCTGGATTTAAATATCTATATTCAGGATGGCTGTTCGCATACTGCCAACTATTTTAAGGAGGTGGATGCAAACAGATACCTCGACTTTAACAGTTGCCATCTTAAATAATGGAAGAAGAACATTCCATTAGGTCAAATGAAAAGAATCCGAAGGAATTGTTCTTCCACACAAAAATACCTACAACAACTAGAGAACCTGGAGGATCGTTTTAAACAAAAAGGGTATCCCAAACCCCTTATACAAGGAGCACGCCAGAGAGTGGACGAATTAGAACAAAGTGCTTGCTTGAAAAATAATAAACAGGGTAATGCAGAGGGGGGTTATAATGATGAATTTGATTCTGTTTTTCTAACTAGGTATTACACTTCACACACCAATATTTTTTTATTATTTTTTTTATTTTTTTTTGTATAGGTAATATCACCAGCTCATATTATTGTGTCATGATTACTGGCACCATATGTAGTCCCCCAGTTATTCTTCTTTAGATGTTTTCCGTGTCCTGTGCAGTATCTCTCCCAGAAGTCCACTTGATGGCCCCCGTGGTGGTCTACACCCCGAAGTCATCAATTTTTACTCTAAGAGAGAGTGTGCAGCTGTTTCTGGAGACGGTCAACAATAACCTCTGCATGGTGGAATAATAGGTCACGATGTTTATCAGGATCAGTAGAAGCATCACCCACTCGATGATTATGATGGGGATTTCACGGATCTCGTCCCAGTCTTCATCATTATGGAATAATTCCTTTAATGTTTCATATCCAAAATAGAAAACTACACAGACAAAAGTCAGGCCACAGCAGGTGCATCTACTATGGTGGATGACTTTTTTTGCTCCTGGTAATTTATACATCTGGATGGACTGCCCAAGGTAGTATAAGGCTTCACATGTAATGGAAATTATCGTGCTGACAAAGTGTATCCTGGGATATTCTTCGGGGGACAATACATGCATAACAGCTGTGGAAAAACAGGAGGCCCACACAATGGCCAGCAGGATCCTCTGGATCAGGACCTGATGACCCCTGAACTCTTCAGTATGCATAACCATATACTTATAAATAAGAAAGGTTAGTACCAAAGTGCCAATGGACATCCCTATGAATCCAATTCTGAATAATATGCTTTCGGGAAAGACATTTCCCACGTCACTGTGAAGGAAAAGAAACCAATGTTATTATGGATATTTCCTCACTCCCAACCCATGAAATAAGAATCATGTGCTTGTTTATCTTACCTGATGCTCATCAGTGGCGAGGCTGCATGGCCGAGGACGACCGTCATGATGTAGCTGGTGGCAAGCCAGGCCGCACACCAAAACGCCAACAGGAGGGGGACGAACCCCAGTCCTTTTAGCTCCATTTCAGACAAGTAGAAGAAGAAGACGCTAATCTCACTATTCTCACTAATCGCACTGGAACTGACTGAAGGCTCGGGCGGCTGTCAGTGGGATGTCAGGCCTCCAGCTGTCTATGACATCACATGTGACATGTCAGAATGACTGCTTGTTTCTTTGAGCTGCCATGATTTAGTATCTGCTATAGACAGAACCTGATGTTTTTACTATGGACCTTACAGACCTCAGAACCCAAGTAATTAGTGCAGGGGCTCCATTTTGATCATCTCATATTTCACATTATTTGAGTTCCAGGGCTCAGATACATTTGCACCCTCTATAGCAGTGGTCTTCAAGCTGTGAACCCCCAACCGCTGCAGAACCACAACTCCCAGCATGCCGAGACAGCAACTTCGCATAAGGAAATAGTCTAATTAAACTTTTCTTATATATAGAATCCCTGAAATCTCCAATCTCTCCTTTTATTGGTTTATGATCTGTGTTACTTATTTGTTAAAAACAATGTTTCTGATTGTCTTCCCCCCACACACTTATGGGCTATCTCTTCAAACGACTTTATTTGACCTAAAGCGTATAATTGATTTACATAAATAAGCCCCTTTTCATCCAAAAGAGTGAATCTTTAATTTTAAGGAATTCTTTAAGTGCTTTATTCGACCATAATGAAGTAAAGTCAAATCTCCATGTGATTTTAAACATTTTTTAAGTTCCTCCCATACTTAATTATCTAGATATGCATGGGTGTAGTGAGTATCCCAGCTTCCAAAATCTCAAAAATATCCTTATAACGACCCATTAGGGTATGTTCACACTACAGTGTGTGAATGGAATCTCCGCTCGCTGAATTCAGTGAGCGAAGATTCAGACTGGCAGCCGGCGGTGGCGGTAGGACCGGGCGGCACTGAGCCGTCACCATTGACAGCTATGCAGTGCTCGCGGACTTCCGTGCAAAGAATGAACATGTTCTTTCTTTGGGCGGAACAATTTCATTGGCGCTGAAATTCCGCAGTGTGAACGGCTCTCGCGGAAACCCATTCACATTAATGTTAAGTTCACACCGCGGAATTCGGCTCTCGGAGTTCCGCCCGTGGAATTCGGCTTGCGGAATTCCGCCCGTGGATTTCCGCGGGAATTCCGTAGTGTGAACATACCCTTAGAGAGAAAAAATAGGACTACATTTTCCCTCCTTCTCATAATAGTCTGCAATTTTAGTGCTAAAAAGTACCTAAAAAAAAAAAAAAAGTGCCCAACCCCCATCGTGCTCAGCTAACGTTAAAGAAACATATTTCATTCTCGTGCTTTCCTGCCCCAAAGTAGTGAATTTAATAAAGAAATAAGAGCTTGGAACCATTTTTCTGATATCCATACAGTATAGAAACATAGAATGTGTCGGCAGATAAGAACCAATTGGCCCATCTAGTCTGCCCAATAATCTGAATCCTATCAATAGTCCCTGGCCCTATCTTATATGAAGGATAGCCTTATGCCTATCCCATGCATGTTTAAACTCCTTCACTGTATTTGCAGCGACTAGTGTTGCTCACGAATATTCGCAATTCAAATTTTAATCGCGAATATAGCATATTCGCGAATTTGCAAATATTGCAAATATAGCACTATATATTCATAATTACGAATATTCGCTTTTTTTGCGCATATGTGAAAATTTGTGCGCATATGCGCAAATTTGCGAATATTGAGCCCTCCCTTCATTAATGGTATAGAGAACTGTGACTAGTGCATCAACTCTGTGATTTTTTGCCCAATAAAACCAATAGGCTAATTGTGGTCTATGGGGATCTCACTGCATGTAAGATAAGCAGGACCGTCTCGGCAGTACAGTGGGATGGGAAACCGTCACTGGTTCGAGTCCCAGGGTGGACAGTGTTACAGTGTTGTGGTTAAACTTTACTTTCCTGGAAAAGCTGCTGAGTTGCCCATAGCAACCAATCAAATTGCTTCTTTCATTTGTCAGAGGCCTATTCAAAAATGAAAGAAGCGATCTGATTGGTTGCTAAGTATATAGTAAACATTCATATATGTGGTCAATATATAGTATACATTCATATATATGGGGGTAAGTATATAGTATACATTCATATATATGGGGGTCAGTATATAGTATACATTCATATATGGGGGTCAGTATATAGTATACATTCATATATATGGGGGTCAGTATATAGTATACATTCATATATATGGGGGTCAGTATATAGTATACATTCATATGTGTGGTCAGTATATAGTATACATTCATATATGGGGGTCAGTATATAGTATACATTCATATATATGGGGGTCAGTATATAGTATACATTCATATATATGGGGGTCAGTATATAGTATACATTCATATGTGTGGTCAGTATATAGTAAACATTCATATATATGGGGGTCAGTATATAGTATACATTCATATATATGGGGGTCAGTATATAGTATACATTCATATATATGGGGTCAGTATAAAGTATACATTCATATATATGGGGGTCAGTATATAGTATACATTCATATATGGGGGTTAGTATATAGTATACATTCATATATATGGGGTCAGTATATAGTAAACATTCATATATATGTGGTCAGTATATAGTATACATTCATATATATAGGGGTCAGTATATAATATACATTCATATATGGGGGTCAGTATATAGTATACATTCATATATACGGGGGTCAGTATTTAGTATACATTCATATATATGTGGTCAGTATATAATATACATTCATATATATGGGGGTCAGTATATAGTATACATTCATATATATGGGGTTTCAGTATATAATATACATTCATATATATGGGGGTCAGTATATAGTATACATTCATATATATGGGGGTCAGTATATAATATACATTCATATATGGGGGTCAGTATATAGTATACATTCATATATACGGGGGTCAGTATATAGTATACATTCATATATATGTGGTCAGTATATAGTATACATTCATATATATGGGGGTCAGTATATAGCAGTGATTCCCAACCGCGGTGCCGCGGCACACGTGTGTGCCGTTCAGCACTGCCCGTGGTGCCGCTGGATTTTGCCGTGATTTTTTTTATTTTTTACTATTATTTTTTTTTAAATGTCCCGCCCCGGCCTGACGGCGCAGGGGGGAAGGGAAGTCTGCGTGCGCACTGCGCACACAGCGTCCCCCTCTATCTCCTGCGTTTCCTGTGTTCCCCTCCGTCCCCTGCGTCTGCCGCGTGACCCGTGTTCCCCTCCTTCCCCATCTGTTCCCTGTGTCCCCCGCATCCCCCTCCTTCACTCTCCGTCTCCTGTGTCCCCCTCCGTCCCCCTCTCCCTTGCGGCGCAGTGAGCCGGATATGGTGCCCTGGGGCGGAACGAGCTGCACCAGCGCCGTACTCCCGTGCCTCCTGTGGAACTGCAAGCTGTGCGGGCCGGCTTGCTTAAGGTACCGTACCCTTTCCACCCCTCTGTTCACCTTCTCAACCCTGTCTAAATCCCCCCACCGTCACCCAGGTCCACACTCTACCCCTCCCCCCCGACCCCGTCACTCATGTCCACCCCCCGTCAGCCACGTCTGCCTTGTTTACCTCCCTGTCCATCTCTATCACCCATGTCCACCCCCCCCTGTCAGCCATATCTGCCTTGTTTACCTCCCTGTCCATCTCTATCACCCATGTAATCCCTCCCTGTCACCCATGTAATCCCTCCATGTCACCCATGTAATCCCCCCCTGTCATCCATGTCCACCCTCCCTGTCACCCATGTCCACCCTCCAGTCACCCATGTGCACCCCCCCAGTCACCCATGTCCACCCCCCAAGTCACCCATGTCCACCCCCCCAGTCACCCATGTCCACCCCCCCAGTCACCCATGTCCACCCCCCCTGTCACCCATTTCCACCCTCCCTGTCACCCATTTCCACCCTCCTTGTCACCCATGTCCACCCTCCCTGTCACCCATATCCACCCCCCCAGTCACCCATGTCCACCCCCCCAGTCACCCATGTCCACCCCCCCAGTCACCCATGTCCACCCCCCCGTCACCCATGTAATCCCTCCCTGTCACCCATGTAATCCCTCCCTGTCACCCATGTCCACCCCCTCAGTCACCCATGTCCACCCCCTCAGTCACCCATGTAATCCCTCCCTGTCACCCATGTAATCCCTCCCTGTCACCCATATAATCCCTCCCCGTCACCCATGTTATCCCTCCCTGTCACCCATGTCCACCCCCCTGTCACCCATGTCCACCCCCCCTGTCACCCATATCCACCCCCCCTGTCACCCATGTCCACCCCCCCTATCACCCATGTCCACCCCCCCTGTCACCCATGTCCTTCCTCCCTGTCACCCATGTCCACCCTCCCTGTCACCCATGTCCACCCTCCCTGTCACCCATGTCCACCCTCCCTCGTCACCCATGTAATCCCTCCCCCGTCACCCATGTAATCCCTCCCCCGTCACCCATGTAATCCCCCCCGTCACCCATGTCCACCCCCTGTCACCCATGTCCACCCCCACTCTGTCACCCATGTCCACCCTCCTGTTCACCCATCTGTCCCTTTGTTACCCCAGTCCACCCTTCTCTGTCACTCCTGTCCCTCTTTTACCCCCTTGTCCACCCCTCTGACCCCCTGTCTCCCCTCTCCACCCTCCTGTCACCCATGTCCACCCCCTGTCCACCCCTCTGTCACCCCTATGCCCCCGTCACCCATGTTCACTCTTCTACACCCATCTATCACCCTTGTACACCTCTCTACACCCCTCTGACACCCATTTACACTTCTCTACAACCCTCTGTCACCCATGTACACCCATCTGTCACCCATGTACACTCCTCTGTACCCCTCTGCCACCCATGTACACTCCTCTACACACCTGTCACCCATGTACACCCCTCTGTCACCCATGTCCACCCCCCCTGTCACCCATGTCCACCCCCTCAGTCACCCATGTCCACCCCCTCAGTCACCCATGTCCACCCCTCAGTCACCCATGTCCACCCCTCAGTCACCCATGTAATCCCTCCCTGTCACCCATGTAATCCCTCCCTGTCACCCATGTAATCCCTCCCTGTCACCCATGTAATCCCTCCCTGTCACCCATGTAATCCCTCCCTGTCACCCATGTAATCCCTCCCTGTCACCCATGTCCAACGCCCCTGTCACCCATGTCCACCCTCCCTGTCACCCATGTCCACCCTCCCTGTCACCCATGTCCACCCTCCCTGTCACCCATGTCCACCCTCCCTGTCACCCATGTAATCCCTCCCCCGTCACCCATGTAATCCCTCCCCCGTCACCCATGTAATCCCTCCCCCGTCACCCATGTAATCCTCCCCGTCACCCATGTCCACCCCCCGTCACCCATGTCCACCCCCACTCTGTCACCCATGTCCACCCTCCTGTTCACCCATCTGTCCCTTTGTTACCCCAGTCCACCCCTCTGTCACTCCTGTCCCTCTATTACCCCCTTGTCCACCCCTCTGACCCCCTGTCTCCCCTCTCCACCCTCCTGTCACCCATGTCCACCCCCTGTCCACCCCTCTGTCACCCCTATGCCCCCGTCACCCATGTTCACTCTTCTACACCCATCTATCACCCTTGTACACCTCTCTACACCCCTGTCACCCATTTACACTTCTCTACAACCCTCTGTCACCCATGTACACCCATCTGTCACCCATGTACACTCCTCTATACCCCTCTGTCACCCATGTACACTCCTCTACACCCCTCTGTCACTCATGTACACTCCTCTACACCCCTCTGTCACCCATGTACACTCATAGGCGTGCGCACAGGGTGTGCCGGGTGTGGAGCAAAAGGGGCAGCTGCACCGGGCCCTGTAATTCCTGGGGGCCCAAAAGCAGCTCTCCCCTTTTGCCCCATAAAGCTGATAAAGGCTGGCGGGCCAGGCGTCAGGGGCCCGGCCAAAATGTTAGTAGGAGTGGGCGGGGGGGCGGGTTTGCGCCGCACGCTACCTTTTTATGTTCGCCGCCGCCGTCACTCATTCCCAGGCAGCCAGTACCGCAATGGCTGTCTGGGAGATGGTCACGTGACGTGACGTGTGGTGCAACGTCACGGGCGGCATCATAGAGAAGAGCGGAGCATAGAGAGTCTCCCGCTCCTCTCAGTCCCCACACGGCCGCTTCCAGGATCAAGGCCGCAGCAAGGGACCCACCGCCGGGGGTATCCTCCCCTCACTTGCATAATCTGATAATCCCCTCCCCCGTACGTATCCTGTACTGATCCTGAGTTATATCCTGTATTATTCTAAAGAGCTGTACTCACTATTCTGCTGGTGAGGTCACTATGTACATATATTACATTACTTATCCTGTACTGATCCTGAGTTATATCCTGTATTATTCTAAAGAGCTGTACTCACTATTCTGCTGGTGAGGTCACTGTGTACATACATTACTTATCCTGTACTGATCCTGAGTTATATCCTGTAAATCTTTTATTAGAAAAATACAAATCATAACAAAACATAAACCAGCACAACTTTGCCATAACGGAAAACAACAACATGAAATAACATAAACCCAAACTTTACATTTAAATAAAAGAACAAAAATCCTGCCTAACCGGCTAGCCCAGCTTTCCTACTAGAACTAGAAATATTATAACTACACCTTTCATAGCCAAACAACACACTCATAAGAAACATAAATATAGCACTATTTCGCTTTAACTCAAAACACCCAAACTCGGGAAAAATCATACATTACAAATAGAAAACACAACAAGCACTCACACTGCACACCATGTTTTTTTTTTTAAATAATAATAATAATTATAATAATAATAACAACACTATACCACACTCACACATGCACACATATATATCCATATATTAACTACATTTAACCAAGAAACCAAAAATAAATAAATAAATAAATTAAATTCAACTCAAAATACCCAAACTCGGGAAAATATCACAGAAAACACAATACACACATGCTTACACACATCTTTACTACATACTACATATATAAACCAAAGAAAATAAATCCACAACGGGATACTAAAGAAACATTACTACAAAAACAAAACTGGTTCGACTGCCATGTCTATCTCTACTATAAATACTATATACTTAAAAAAAAAAAAAAAAAAAAAAATTTTTTTTATAACATAACATTATACATACTATATACATAACTAACTATATACACTACTATGTACAATACTATACACAAACTATATACACCTGTAAATAAACATAAAACACACCTACAAATATAAAAGAACATTCTACAGTAAACTGACCCTTCACCCACACCACCCGCCCTCCTGTACATGGGTCAGAGTTTTTTCCATACAGTTCATAGTCCTCAATGTCCAGTCCACAACTGACCCATGCCAGGTCCACCAAAAGAAAAGACCACCACCACCCACAAATATACCCTCCCAACCTAGAACTCCTCCCAACCAACTTAACCATTACCAGCTTTAACATACATAAGCAAACAATACAACCCACTTTAGGCCCAAGTTCGGTGCCTGTAAGCCCTTCATAACCATAGCATCTGAAAACAAAACAAAAAGCTAGGGTGCACATGCATTAGCCCACCACCAGGAAGAAGGAAGGCAATCCTGATACATACAAAATGTATATTCTTTCCCTAACTGCACCCTACCTCTCACCCTACCATTATCCCTAAAGATAAACTGACCCTAGTTGACTCCAGCCGATGGAAGCGCCCACCCGGTTGTAGACCCTTATATTAAAGGGACAATGAAGCAGGAAATGGTCCATGCTTTCCAGCATGTCCCCGCACTCTTCTCGGGGACATCCCCGGTCATCAGATCTCCTGCACTTCAAATTGTCCCTCACATATAGCTTCCCCTGAAAGCAGCGCCAGGCCAAGTCCCAAAACTTCTGGGGGATCCTTTTCATATTTAAGAGATACAACCCCACCCTCAGATCCCGACCTGTGCAGTCCCTGAGCGCCAGAGGCTTCTGGAAGTGGGTCAACAGAACCCGTTTGTCAAGGAACTGCCTTGACTGGGTCCTGATCTCCCACACTCCCAGACCCCACCGACGTATCGCCTTCAGAGTCGGGGTAGCGTAAGCCGGAAGATGCCCATGGGGCGTACGGAGGTCCTTCACTTGCCCTCCTGTCTCCCATTCCTGGAAGAAAGGCCGAAACCATTCCCTGCAGGAGAGTACCCACGGAGGAGCCCTCTCTGACCAGAGGTTTGAAATGTTAGCTTTCAAGAAGGTGTTTGTTAAGAACACCACAGGGTTTACCATAGATAAACCCCCTAGTCTCCTTGTGCGGTACGGAACCTCTCTCTTGACTAGGTTCATCCTGTTCCCCCATAACAGTTGGAAAAACAGGCTGTAGATCCTAGTGTAGTAGGCATCTGGCAAGATACATACACTGCCAAGATAGATAAACAAGGGGAGCAGGATACGATTTGATCAGGTGTACCCTTTCCCTGAGGGTCATAGACCAACCCTTCCACTGATCCACCCTATGAGTGGCATCCTGTAGCTTACCATCCCAGTTTTTGGTGGGATAATCATCCTGGCCGAATGTGATGCCCTGAATTTTTGCTGAGTCTTGGGGCCCTGGGAGGGTGTCCGGGAGATCAAAAGTGGGATCTCCCCCTCCCAGCCAGAGACTTTCACACTTATCCCGGTTGATCTTAGACCCGGATGCCTCCGAGTAGCGTTCCACCTCCGACATCACCACATCGACCTCCTCTCTCGAGGAAACGAAAATGGTGACATCATCAGCGTACGCCACCACTCTCTGGGCGACATCCAGTTCCGCCAGACTCATCCCGACTCCCGCCAACGGCCCACAATCTACCCTCCGGACGTAGGGATCAATTGCGAACACGTATAAAAGCGGGCTCAAAGGACAACCCTGACGGACTCCGGACCCCACCTCAAAAGAGCGGCCAGACCACCCGTTCACCAGCGGGAAACTCTCTGCCCCTGCATATAAGGTCTTAAGCCAATTAATAAAAGCACACGGTAAGCCATATCTCAGGAGGACGGACCAGAGGTACTCGTGGTTCACCCGATCAAATGCTTTGGCCTGATCCAGGGACAGCAAGTACCCCTTCCAGAGACCTGCACTACTCCGCTCCACTGCCTCCCGGACACCGAGAACAGCACTTAAGGTGCTTCGGCCTGGAACAGAGCAGTGCTGGGCCCCCGAAAGGAGCCGGGGTGCAAACTTCACCAGCCGATTAAACAGTATCTCTGCCAGAAGCTTCCTGTCCGTATTGAGAAGAGCTATGGGCCTCCAATTCTCAATATGGCTGGGATCTTTACCCTTTGAGAGAAGAATCAGGGCTGACCTCCTCATTGACTTCGGCAGAGTGCCCGAGGAGAGACACTCATTGAATACCTCAGTCAAGAGGGGAGCTAAAGACTCCTTAAAGGTCTTGTACCACTCGGATGTTAAGCCATCCGGACCTGGTGACTTTTTGGGGGCAAGCCCCTCAATCGCCAGTCTCACTTCCTCTTCCCTGATTTTTTTTGCCAAAACATCAAGAGAGGGGTCTACCCCTGGCTCAGGAATGGTTTCAGCCAGGAAAGCCGACATCCCGTCTCGATCTAGATCCTTCCTTCCCAAGAGATGCGAGTAGAAGGATCTGACGACCTCCAAGATCCCTGATCTGGACCGATTCAGAGATCCTGTACTATCAATCAGTCCTGAAATGACTTTACTACTCACTGACATCTTACAGTTTCTGTAAGGGTCGGGCGAGCGGTACTTCCCGAAATCCCTCTCAAAAACCAAAGATGCGTGCCTATCGTACTGACACCTCATCAGCAAGGACTTCACTCTGGAGATATCCTCCCGGCTACCTCCAGTCGAGACGAGAAGCTCGAGTTTCCTCCTCAGTCCCTGATACAGGCGATACCTATTCAGGGACCTGAGGCTCGAGAGCTGGCGGAAGAACCCCGCAACCCGCTTCTTGAATATCTCCCACCACTCTGACTTACTACTACATAGGCCCAGTAAAGGTACCTGACTCTGAAGAAAATCCTCAAAGGACTGTCTTACCTCTGCTTCCTCCAGGAGGGACGAATTCAGCTTCCAATAACCTTTACCCATCCGAGGGGTCTCTGAAACATTCAGGGAAAACAAAATCATACAGTGATCGGAGAACTCCACCTCAACCACGGACACTGCAGAAGAGACAGCTTCCTCCTTCAAATAAAACCTGTCTATTCTAGACCTGCAGCTACCTCGATGATAGGTGAAACCCGCGTGGCCTGAGGGGCTCCGGATGTGGGCGTCCTCTAGGCGAGCTACCCTAACTATGCTATTGAGAGCTATGCTATCATAAGCCAACCGATCATTGGAGCCTCTCCTATCTTGGGACCTTTTGACAGTATTGAAATCCCCTCCAAAGATCACCTGTCGGCTTGTAAAAAGAAAGGGCTTAATCCTCATAAAGAGATCTTTGCGGCCCCACTTGGTTTGTGGGGCGTAGATGTTAATAAGCCGGAGCTCTTGCCCCTTCATGAGGACATCTAAGATCAGGCACCTCCCCATTTCTAACTCAATAACCCGTCTGCATTCAACAGGAGCGGTAAAAAGGACCGCCACCCCACTATACGGCTCAGCCGCAAGAGACCAGTGGGAGGGGCCACGCCTCCACTCTCTCCTGGCTTTTACCAGAGAGGCAAGATCTGACAACCTGGTCTCCTGCAGATACAAAATATCGGCTTCAACACGGCCGAGAAAATCAAAGGCTGCGAATCTAGCCGTATCAGACTTTATACTGGCACAGTTAATAGATGCCAGTGTCAATGGGGTGAGTGCCGCCATCATGGGTGATTGAGATAGACGGCCCTAACCCCCTCATTTTTGTTTCTTCTTTACCCCCTCATCCCCAGATGAGGAGGCTTCCTTGTCTTTGGACCGTTTTTTGATTCTGACTGGTCCATTTTATAATCCCCATCTCCGCCTGGCTCCGATTTGGCCCCATCCCCTGCGGAAATTGCCCCATCAGGACAGGGCCCAGTTCCCCCTGGAGGCTCCCCCACTTCAGGCACCCCATCCCTGACCCCCCCCCCCTTCAAGGAGGGGGAGGAGATGTCTTCAAGGACAGAGTACCGGTTAGACAGATCAATCAGAGGGGCGGCAGGTAAGCTTCCGCTTGGGACCTGGTCCGCAGCACGGGGACTAGAGGGCTCCGACCTCTTCTTTCTCCCTTTACTGCCCTTCTTTTTTGGCCTCTCTTCACCCTCCTCATCCACACTTTCACAGTGGGAGGAATCGGAAAGATCGGCCTTGCTGCCCTCTTCTTTACAGATTCTCCCCATTTCCTCTTCCAGCACATTCTCCCCCAGGGTCTCAGCAGTTTCAGGACTAACCTCAGGAGCAGGGCCAGAAGCTACCCCTGCCACATGGGAACTCTCCAGTTCCCTGCTCCTTCTCCGATTAGCCTCCCGCCTCAGCCTGGCAGGACTTTCTCTTCACTGACCCTGTTGCACCTTCACCCGCACCCGTGCCCTCCCCAGCTGAGGCAACGTTACTGCTCTCCCCAGCCAAGGTGACCGTCGCACGGGCAAAGGCGCTAGGACAACGGCTGAAAGGGTGTCCTAAGACACCACACAGATGACACCTGATCTGCCTACAGGATGCGGCAAGATGACCTACCCCACCGCACAGTGCACAGACCTGCACGGTACAGGCTGCGCTAAAGTGAGTGGGGCTGCCACACCTGTGACAGACCTTGGGCTGCCCCTGGTAGAAAACTTGGATTCTGTCTCTCCCAAGAAAAGCAGCTGATGGGATGTGGGCAACAGTGCTCCCCGAACGCTTCAGTTTGACGGAAAACGTCCAGGCCCCAGACCAGATCCCATGTTCGTCATAGTTCTTTTTTGGCATGTCCGTCACATCCCCATATCGGCTAAGCCAGGTCATAATGTCATAGCAAGATAGTGACTCGTTACGTGTCAAAACGGTCACTTTCTTGGCCAGATTCTGACGGGATATCGCCTTTACGGCGAAATCCCGCCAGCCGGGCTCGCTTTTCACCACCTCATAATTCGACCAGAAAAGTTCCAGACCCTCTGGCCGAACAAAGCTGATGTCAAACTCGGAAGTACCATAGGGGTGGATCAGGGCAAAGATGTCACTTGCCCTGAATTCCATCCGGAGGAGGAGCTCAACCACCTTACCCCGAGGCGGACGCGCATCTTCGCCCCTCCACACTAAACGGACCACATTCCTACGGCCACTTTCCTGGCCGGATGTCGGGAGGGACCAGACCACCTCCCCGTTTTGTTCTCGGAAGGCGCCTAAGCCATGTCTTTCTATCCAAAAAGACAGGTCAACCTCACCCCTCCCCTCTACATGGATTGACCTGTCTCCCCTACGTAGAGCCTCCAGGAGGCGCTGTTGCAAGTGACCCCCAGAGCCAGACGGAGATGGGGATCCCCCTGATCCCCCGGCAGTGACGCTGGCATAGCTTCTCTGAGAAGCAGCCACTACCGGGGGGGCAGTCGAACCAGGAACTGACCCAGAGGCCAAACCTGGACCCTTATTCTTAACAGCCATAACACCTCTCTCTGTCATTCCACTACCACTCCTCACCTGTATTTCACTAGCACCCCTCTCTTGGACTACACTTGCACCCCTCTCTTGCACTCCTCTTGCACCCCTCTCTTGCACACTACTTGCACCCCTCTCTTGCACACTACTTGCACCCCCCTCATCAACACTGCTACCACAACTCCTCCCATGCACACCACTATAACTCACATTCTGCACATTACCATTTTTATTCACATTTTTCCTTTCACTTTCACTCTTGCGTTCACTCTCCCTTGGAGTGTTACAGACTGGGCTGGCTGGGTCTTTTGCTTCATGTTTAAGGGTTGCCGGTTTCAGGATTGGTGCTGCATAGTTCTTTCTTCCTGTGTCTTTGGGTGCAGACACAGGCTCCGCCTCTGAAATGGGTGGCCACTCCCCCTCACAAAAAGACTGTCCCTCCGGACTAACTCCCGCTACAGCTGATGTGCAGGGAACCTCCCACTTTATAGCGGAGTGCCCCCTGGCGCCAGAACCAGTATCAACCACGCCACCTAGGGGACCGCCCCCTGAACCAACAAGGTCCAGCGCCCGGACACTCCCCCCCCCCCCTCACAGGAGAGTGCCCTGCGGTGCCAGGACCTGTACCGCCCACTTCAACCAGGGGACCGCCCCCCGAACGGGTGAATCTGCCGCCATTTTCCGGTGCCTGGACACCCTCCCCCCTCACAGGAGGGTGCCCTTTTTTTTCTATAGCACCCGCGGCCATTTTGGGTGCGCTACTGTATCCCCCATGCTGGCCCCGCTCCACTACAGAAACGGGGTCTGGCAGATTGGGGGACCCAGCACCCTTTTCAGCCGACCCAGACTGCTGGAAGGGAGAAAAGACAAACTTAACTCCTTGTGTCTTCTTCCTCTTCTTGCCCTTTCCTTTCTTCTTCTTCTTTCCCTTCTCCTCTGGGCCCAAATCATCCCCGAAGGAAAAGTTTTCCAGACGGGTGGGGGACTCCTGCATAACAATTGCCCGCAGGAGACCCCCATCTGCCAAGCCGCTTCCATCACTGCAGTCACTGCCGTCATCATCATCATCATCCTCCTCACTGGAGGGAGGTAAGGCCACCTGAGCCGGGTTTACATAGTCCTCACTGAGGGTAAGTGGGGGGTCTGGGGTAACAGTAGTGGTGGTACACACAGGTCCAGTATCCATATCCCCCTCACTCTAATCCCCCTCCTCACCTCCCTCCATCTCTTCCTCCTCACTCTGGCAGTCATCTTGGTTACTCACTTGTCCTGAGACCTTCATGCTGGAGAAACGATCCTTGTTCACAAGTCTCTCGCTGAGTATACCACCTCCCTCCACAATGTCCGATCTCAGCCTAACAATCTCATCCACCTGTTTCTTCAGAGCTCTCACCTTGGTGGAAAATGCTGCCCTCTTGGTCTTTGCTGCATTGTTTGCTTGGTAGCTGGAGGGGCAAGCTGTGCATAACTAGCTTGCCCCCTGACTGGTGAGCAGTTAAGGGGTTAAGAAATATACAGGCAATGTTTTTTAGCCCCCTCCCCCGCCTGTAAAAACTTGTTGCTAACTATAGTGGTATGTCCCATGGGTGGGGGGGAAGGAGTGCACCAATCAGGGGTCTAATAGTTTCCCGGGCTTTCAGGGGCCCTCCCCTGGGTATTTATAGCTGTGGTGCCTCCCTTTCCCCCTCAATCTGCCCAGGACCCGGAGTTTTGACTGCTGGCTGGTATGTGTCTGCCCCTTATTTGTGGCCTGGATGGAGCAGATGGGTGAGGGCTGGCATGCTCCCTTGTGGCTGAGCTGGCCTCCCCTCCTGTTGCACCCTTGGCGGGTTCAGGAGGCTGGCGGACCTCTTATCAGTCCTGCCCTCCTTTCCCACTGTAATCCCTTTGAGCCCTGTCCCGTTCTTTTGCCCTCTCCCCTGCCTGTACTTTGATCCCTCTCTCCTGGGTGCTCCTGGAGCAGGCTCTGATTACCTACTTGCCCCGTCCGTCTCTTTTTTCCCCCCTGTTGCGGTCCCCTTCGTCTGCCTCCCCCCCCCTGTTGCGGTCCTTACCATAACCCCCCCTCCCGCCTGTTTGTCCCCTCCGCTCTGGAGGTGGCGGCCCCTGGGTGGCTGCTGCTGTTTTAACCCCCTTTAACGTTTGCGCAAATGGACGTTTATTAACGTCCATTTGCGCGTCCCCAGCTATAATTCTTATTATAGCTGTTGGGTCCCAGTTGCTATTAGCGACCAGGACCCCTGATAATGCCGGACATCGCCGATCTGGCAGATGTCCGGCATCACCTTTTCAGACGCGGCGATCAAAGTCATCGCCGCGTCTGAAAATGTAATTGAACGCATCCCGGCTGCTCAGCGGGCTGATTGGGACCATCGCGATAAAATCGCGATGTCCCGATCAGCTGGGACGCAGCAGGAGGGTCACTCACCTGCCTCCTGTGCGTCCGCTCCTCAATTGATTGCTCCAAGCCTGAAATTCAGGCTTGAGCAATCAATCATTGATAACACCGATCATTGCCATGTTACTACATGGCAAGTGATCGGTGTCAGGTTCAGTGTGTGCAGTGTTATAGCTCCTAGGGGAGCTATAGCATTGCAAAAAAAAAAAAAAAACTGTTGAAGTATTTGAATAGTTAAGTTAATAAAGATCTTTTAACCCTTGCAATTTTACACGTTTGATCACCCCCCTTTTCCACATCATAAAATAAAAAATAAAAATTAATAATAAAAAAAAAAAGAAAAAGAAAAGAAAAGAAAAATACCATAATAGTAATGATAAAAAATTAAAATCTATAAATAAAATAATAATACATAAAATACTGTATATTACAACAACATACACGTGTGGTATCGCCACGTGCCTACATGTCCGTAGTATAAAAAAATAAATAAATTAATTAATAAATATAGTCATTTAAGGCGCTCCGTCTATGGCGTACGTGTATAATATAAAAAAAAAAAAAAAAAAAAAACACTACAAATTTATTAATTAATGAATAAAATACATAAATAAGTAATATTACTTGAATAAATAAATTTCACAGTCCAAAATAGCGTATTTTTGACCCCTTTTTATACCGTAAATATGAAAAACAGCGATCTCAAACTCTGATCGAAACGACAATGGTACTGCGGACAGCTTCAGATCACAACGCCAACTATATGAGCACTCATACCGTCCCCACTCCATTGCCCGGCTCCTTACCCCCACCACACTAGCACTCCCCCCCTGCCCACTGCTGCTGCTGCCCCTCCCCCTTTTTCCTCGTGCTCTTCCAGTGCTCCCCATGGTTCTTGCATCCATTGCGCCCCCCCCACGCCTCCCCATCACCTCTCTGCCCCGAGTTCCCAACCCCCCCCCTTCCCCCACTGCTGCCACTGCTGTCCTCCTTCCTCCTGCCTCTCCAATGCCCCCCGTGGAGGGGTAGGGAGTGCTCCCCTGATTTCGTGTTGCTCTTCCCCCCTCTGGGGCCGGATGGGGGCATAGACGTATTTGTCGCCGCTCTCGCTCTGGTCCTGGGGGGCGGCACAGGCGGTGTTTTTTGGGCCTTCTGTTCACCTGCGGGGAGTAGGTGTTTCGGTTCTTCCCGCAGGGTTCTCCCTCGGAGTCCTCTACTGCTGTTTTCCCGGCGTGGTTTCCGGCGCCGTTCCGTGCGGCGGCCGAGTGCCCGCGACCCGGCAGTCTCCAGCGTGCCTTGTCCCACGCCTGCGGCGGTGGTGAAGTGGTTCCTCCCTCTGTTGTGCTTCTCCATTTTCTGGAATTGGTGAGTCTTCTGATGTGGGGCTTTGCCCCTTCCCTGGTTTGTGTGCTTATTGCTACGTCTGTGTAGTGTTCGTCCTTTTGTTCCCGTGTGTTTGTTGAGTTTGGGTCTCGGATATGGGTGTATATCTGTGTTGGTCTCTGGTTGTGAGTTGGGTACGTCTCTTCTTGACGGGGTGCTTTGGTAGGGTATCATTTTCTGCGGTGCGCGCTTGGGTGTGTGGTCTTTTGGCCTTACGCTCTAGGTGGCCGGGGTTTTGCTGACTTAGCTCCCGTAGGCATGTTCCTTTTCCTGAATCGGTGGCTGCCACCCAGTCACGGTTTTGTTTCTTTGGGTTTTCTCCCCCTTTGTTTGGTTTATCTCTCCATCTTAAGTTGTAGTCTCTCTCCGCTGCTCCATTGTCCTAGTATATTTGTCTGCTGTTTTTTCCTGTTTCGCCCAATCTCATGTAGGCATGGGACTCCTGTATGTCGTGCTGGGTGCTTTGGCTGATGTGGCGGAGGGTAGGTTTCGCTTGAGTCTCTGGGGGTAGGTTTTGCTTGTGTCTCCGTTTGTCTTGCCTGTGTGGTTTCTTCTGTTCGTGGTGGTATTCCGGAGGGTGATTCTCCTGTGCTCTACACTTGTTGGGGTGTGGTTTGTTGCTGCAAGGCTGACATGCAAATTTGTGAAGCGTCCATATTTTGTGCTCGCTTCGGCAGCATGTATGTTAAAATTGGAACGATTTTGAGGAGATTAGCATGTCTTCCGCATGCCTTGTTGGCCTTGGTTTGCTGCTTTCCTATGGTCAGGGAGTAATTGCGTTTTCTCTGTTTTGGTTTCTTCAGGGCTCGCTATGTGCCCCGGTTCCGGTCCTTGCTGGTTTACTGAATGTTCCACGTGGAATGTGGTTCAGGGCGGAGTTTTTTCCTGCAGGTTGTCTCTGGCCGCCGAGGGTGTGTGGTATCTGTGCCCCCGCATATGTGCCCCTGGTGCACTAAGGGCTGACGTTCCGGTTGGTTGGGTTTTTTTCAGGCGTGATGCAGTGGACAGGCCTGCTTTCAGTCCCCCGTTGCAGCTCATGGAGAGCTCGCTCTGTTCCCGGGTGTGGCTGGTTTGGTTGGTTGTTGGTGTGGTGTTTTGGTTTTCCAGTGGTGCTGCAGGGTGGTTTACTACTGGGTGTCTTGGTAGTCAGTGGGTTTCTGCCATGCTTGGGTTTTTTGTTTGTGCTTTTTCCTTTGGTGTTGGTTGTGGGACTTTGGGTGCTTGCTTCAGCAGTTCATGTTCTAGGATTGTAACGGTACTGTGTGGGTTGGCGTGGCCCCTGTGCTTGATTGCGCTATAATTTGGTGATGCTTTTCTTTTTTGGGTGTGATTTGAGTGATCGGGGGCGTTTTGTCGGTCTGACATTTGGGGCGTTGTCACTGTTATTATTTCTTTCTTTCGGCTTTCTTCCTGCGCTCGGCTTGTTGCACCTAGTGCTTCGCTGTTTGGAGATAAGGTTTATTTTGCGGCTGTACTCCCTGGGGTCGGTATTGGGTGTTGACGCTTTGTCCCGTTCTCTGGCAGTGGTTCCGGAGGTTGCTCCCTCGGGTGGAGTCGGAAGGTTTGCTCATGTGGCTGTGGAATGGGAGACCACCTCGGGTTCGGGTCCCGGGGTAGGACTGAGTGATACAGTTGTGGTTAAATTTTCGGCCTGTGGGTCATCGTGGAGATTGGTGTATTTCTTGGTCCGCTTTAGTGGCTCCTGCGACTTGGTCGCACTCACGGTGAGGCGCTTGCGAGTAGTTGGGGTTGGTGTGGAGGCCGGGATGTCTACAGTCAAGGAGGGTCCCGAAGGTTCCAAGTGTGTCTGTGGATAGGGGTTTTGTTTTTTGTACCTACAAGGTTCTGCTGTTTGACTTCCTATTTCGTTTTGATAGGCTGTGATAAAATAAGTTAACTGCTGTGTCTCCTATCCAAGGACGTTCGAGATTTGGGCTGTATTCTGCATGTATCCAATTAACATTCTTAGTATGTGACGCTGGGTATCTTCACCTGTTCATGTGAATCACCTACTACTCAGTGCAAAAAAAAAAAAAAGGGTGCTTTCCCACTGTGCTGCGATCCAGTGGGGTGAGGTTGCCGCATGACGGGGGGTGATTTTTCTTTTCTGCTTTGCGGTTGGTGGGATGTTGGTGTATACCTAGGGGCTGGGCCCGTGAGCGGGTGGCCTTGCTGTCGGCGACCATTTTTTCCTATCAGTTTTTGGGTCGCTTGGTGGCGGCTGTGGGTCGGATTTTTGGTTGTCGCTTTTGCGTCGTTTTTTCTGATCCGAGGTTTTGCGCTGGCTTTTTTCGGGGCTAGGTGGATGGGGCACTTTCTTTCTCCTCGTCTCCTTCCATGACACTTGGGTGTCTGATGTGTTTTTTGGGTGCCTATTTTGTGCGTTTTCAGGTCCGTCGGTCCGAGATTGCTTAGGCGATCTGGGACACACAGCTTGTGCTGCATGAGGGTCCACGAATGACTGTTTTTTCCTGTTGTCGTCCTATTGTTGATTGGACTGCGGTGGGGGCCTCCCCCCCCACCTCTTTCTTTTATGCTCCCCGCCCTCGATTGTCTGTTTTGGGTTTTGGCTTCTCTTTGTAGGAGGGGGTGTTGTGAGTTTGGGATTCGCTCTCTTTTTGTGTCGGTGTCGGCGGAGAGGGCTCAGTTTCCGGAGAGGGTAGCGCAGCGCGTGGGGCGCGGGCGATCTGCTTGTTGCGTTGCTATTTTCGCCCAGTTTGATGTTTCCCACATGTGTTTTTGTTTTGCGAGCGGCTTTCCGCAAGGTGGTGCGAGTGCTGCGGCACTCTTCGGTGTATGGGCGAGAAATGAGAAATGAGTTCACACAAGAGTTAGTGAATACAAAAAAAATAAAAATTACAAAAAATAAAATAAAATGCAAAAACATAGGACCTGGCGGCAGGTACCTCGGATTTCCTGGAGAGGTTATGTGTTGGGAGAATTTCCTGGAGAGGAAATGTGTTGGGCGACTTTCCTGGAGAGGAAATGTGTTGGGCGACTTTCCTGGAGAGGAAATGTGTTGGGTGTGTTCGGGGGGCTGAGTTGGCCCCAGGTGTTGGCTATCCAGTATCTCTTGGGTGGACGGTGAAGACGGTGAAAGTGGGGTCAACCCGGGGTAGACCTCCACACAGGACAGTGTGGCAGCACCTCTTGGGTTGGCAAGAAGCCAATCGGTGTCTTTGTTACAGTTAAATTGTTATTTATATAAGTAATTTTATAAATAAAGCTGTGGCCGATCCCCACCCACGGAAAAGTTGAATTGTTGTTGTGTCAGTTATTATTTAATTAATTATTGTAGTAAGGGGGAGGGGTAGTTATAGCCAGCTCGGAGCTAATTGGGTCTCAACAGTCTGGAGGGGCAAGCTGTGCATAACTAGCTTGCCCCCTGACTGGTGAGCAGTTAAGGGGTTAAGAAATATACAGGCAATGTTTTTTAGCCCCCTCCCCCGCCTGTAAAAACTTGTTGCTAACTATAGTGGTATGTCCCATGGGTGGGGGGGAAGGAGTGCACCAATCAGGGGTCTAATAGTTTCCCGGGCTTTCAAAGGCCCTCCCCTGGGTATTTATAGCTGTGGTGCCTCCCTTCCCCCCTCAATCTGCCCAGGACCCGGAGTTTTGCCCTCCCTCCCTCCCTTTTTGTATCTCTGTTTATTGTAAGTCACAGCTTGGCGGTAAGAAAACGGTGAAAGCGGGGTCAACCCGGGGTAGACCTCCACACAGGATAGTGTGGCAGCACCTCTCGGGTTGGCAAGAAGCCAATCGGTGTCTTTGTTACAGTTAAATTGTTATTTATATAAGTAATTTTATAAATAAAGCTGTGGCCGATCCCCACCCACGGAAAAGTTGAATTGTTGTTGTGTCAGTTATTATTTAATTAATTATTGTAGTAAGGGGGAGGGGTAGTTATAGCCTGCTCGGAGCTAATTGGGTCTCAACAGTCTTGCAAACTTCAGCTCCTCTCTGAGGCCTCTTAGTTGTTTTCCGAGCTGTTCATACTGAGCCATCTTGGCCTGGATTTTGGACCCAAAGCTGGCCAGGGATTCTTTGGGCCCCTTTACCCCCCATTGCTGGGGTTCTGAGGAAACAGGCTGGATATGGGGATATGATAAACGTATATAAGTATATTAATGGCCCATACAAAAAATATGGAGAAAAACTGTTCCAGGTTAAACCCCCCCAAAGGACGAGGGGGCACTCCCTCCGTCTGGAAAAGAAAAGGTTTAGTCTAAAGGGGCGGCACGCCTCCTTTACCATGAGGACTGTGAATTTATGGAACGGTCTACCTCAGGAACTGGTCACAGCAGGAACAATTAACAGCTTTAAAACAGGGTTAGATACATTCCTGGAACAAAATAACATTAAAGCTTATGCAGAATTATAAAACTACATCCCTTTCCCTTATCCCCTTACATCCTTCCCTTCAATCCCCTAGTTGGACTTGATGGACGTATGTCTTTTTTCAACCATACTAACTATGTAACTTTGTAACTATGTAACTATGATGCAGACTTTCCACTCCGCTGCCTGGATGAGCTTCTGCTGGAAGCTTTGCAGCTCCCAGCTGAGGTCGGGGAGGGGGCCCCACATGGCTGTGGACCCTGGTGGATCTCCTCACCCCATCCTGACTACTGGCTGTTGCATTTTCCTTTGCACACCCCGCCAGCCGAGAACGGGGGGGGGGGGGGGGGGGGGTGCAAGATGAAGCCCCAGCTTCCCGGGGCTCCATAGCAGGAAAACCTACCCAGGTGTCTGCCACACACCTGGGGAGGGGTGGAAGAAAATCACTGCTTCTCTGGGAAACTCTGGAGCTCAGCAGAACACACCTTCTCTCCAGAGCTGTACTCACTATTCTGCTGGTGAGGTCACTGTGT